>NW_012267217.1:65169365-65251865 GCF_000151885.1 Dipodomys ordii | reverse complement strand
GCCATGAACTCTGGGCTTCCCTGCCAGCGTTCTCCATGCCCGTCCCTCAATGCAGTGTTATTCCCCTACTCCCCAGCAGGGGTGCTGTGGGGCATCTCTCACACCTGGGGCTGGGAACTGGTCCCGGCTCTGTCTCTGAGCTGTGTGAGCCTGGGCAACCTATCTACTCTCTCTGTTTCACTACTTGGCCTACCAAGCATGGGTACTCTTTACGGGGTTTGTGACAGTTAATTGAAAGAATGTGTGTGACATGCCACAGACACAGTACAGTACAGCCCCACTGGGTGGTAGCTACTGTTATGCATTGTGAGGAGAGTCAGACCACAAAAAAGATGAGTCTGAGAGGAACAACTTAAGTTCGGGTCACCAGCCAGTTAAAGCTACCCTGTGCTGGTGGCTCATGGCTAAAATCCTAGCTACTCAGGAGGCTGAGATCTGAGGATCGTGGTTCTAAGCCAGCCTGGGCAGGAACGTCCGTGAGACTCTTACCTCTAATTAACTATTAAAAAGTCAGAAGTGGAGCTGTGGATCAAGTGGTAGAGCACAAGCCTTGAGCAAAAGAAGCTCAGGGACAGTGCCCAGGACCTGAGTTCAGCACCCAGGACCAGCACCTTGAACACCTGTGAATGGTGGTCCACACCTATAATCCTAGCTACTCAAGAGAACTGAGGACTGAGGTTCAAAGACTGTGAGACTCTTATTTCTAATTAACCAACAAAACCTTGAGTGTAAAATCTAAGGGACAGCAGTCATGCCCTGAGTTCTAGCACCAGTATGGGCATAAACAAAAACAAAAACAGAAAACAAATTTAATGGAAGGGGTGAGGGCCTTTGCATCAGTATTTGGAGGCTGTGTAAATGCCCACTTCTGCAGGAGCTCCGTGGGGGAGGGCTCCATGTGGAGAACTACACTTATTAACCGCCAGTTGTCAACCAGGCGCATCGCAGGGGAGCTTGCTCACTCACAGGACCCCTCGCCAAGGGCACCCTGCCCATACAATGCACCAGCATAGCAAGCCCGGGTGCCTGGGAGCAAACAGGTGCTCTCTGAAACCTGTGTAAGTAAGCAGGGGATCCTGACGGGTCTCCAATATAATTTTACTTTGCAAAGCCCTCTACTCTCACTCATTTTTGGTTCTCTGCTCTTGAAAACTGATCCCACAATTCCCATTTTGGTATCTTTATTGGTGTGTGTGTGTGTGTGTGTGTGTGTGTGTGTGTGTGTGTGTGTGTGTGTGTGTTTGCCCACACATGTGCACCTGTGAGAACTGGGGCTTGAACCCAGGCCTTTCCTTCTCCCCTTTTTCATTCAAGCCTGGCACTCTACCACTTGAGCCACAGCTTCATCTCTAGCTTTTTGGTGGTTCACTGGAGATGAAAAGTCTTACCGACTTTCTTGTCTGGGCTGGCTTTGAACTGAAATCCTCAGATCTCAGCCTCTTTAGAAGCTAGGATTACAGATGTGAGCCAACGGCTCTCCGCAGTGTCTTAGTTCTTTACCCCAAGAAAACTATCAGCTTTTGTTTTCAGATTTCAATGTTTATGATTTAAATAATATATATATTTTTCTCTCAAGAAGTCCTGCAAATATTGAATACATAGAAACAGAAATCAGGATTTAAAGGGTGTTATGTAGCCCGACTTAGCATTATTACCCAAACCATGCCCCTTGCTCTAAAATAGGCTATTTTTTGATCAGGGTACTGGGGTTTGAACCCAGAGCCTCACGCTTGCTTAGGCCTGTGCTCCAAGGCCTTAGCATGATCTTGCAATGTAGTAGCTGGCCTGCAGGTCTCCGCTGACATGGCCCGGTGGTCTGGCAGCCTCCATCTCAGGCAGAGATACCTGCAGGCTGTATTTCTAGAATAATCATCCAGTTCAGTGAATCAAAAATCCCTTTTCCAAAGCAGATCTTGACTTTCTCATGTCGGTCTCAGAACGACACGTGTTCTGGGCAATGGCTTGGCAGAGGTTTTGTGGGTTTAAAGGGTGCCGTCACCGTTAGCCGCCGCCCCGGGGGCCCGTGTCTCAGCGGGGCCGAAGGAGTGCAGGCACTGGCGGCCAGCCCCATCCTCGCTCCCCTCGTTTGCCATTTCCTCCTCTAGCATCAAACATGCAAAATGTGCAGACGCTACTTTAAATACAGGAAATCAGTATGCGTATTTCCCTTTCAGAAGCCCTTTATGGAAATCTGTAGGCCTGGTCTCTTCTGACGGTCTCTGTCTCCCCCGACTCCAAGCCTCAGGGAGACTCTCCTGGGCGTGGGCTTGGGCTGCTGGCTGGATGCCTGCCTGGAGCTCTGGGAAAGAGGGCCCAGCTACCCTTCCGGGCTGGCCGCGGCTGCTAGCAGGGCTTGCCGGGTTTGTAGACCACTTGTTTCCTTTCCCAGACAGGAACTACCTGTATGGGCATTCACCTGGTCAGCCTTTCAGAATGCGCTGTACCACTCAGAACACCAACCCAGCCTTCCTGACTCCTCATTCTGCACGCATTTGTCCCAGGGAGCAAGTAAAGTGAGACACAGCTTTTTGTTGTATGTATGCATGCATGTATATATGTATGTATGTATGTATATATGTATGTATGTATGTATGTATGTATGTATTGCAGGTACTACAACTTGAACTCAGGTCCTGGGTACTGACCTTGAGCACCCACTTGAGCCACAGCTCCACTTTTCTGTGTGTGTGTGTGTGTGTGTGTGTGTGTGTGTATGTGCTGGTACTGGGGTTTGAACTCAGAGTTTGGGTACTGTTCCTTAGCCTTTTTTTTTTTTAGAGCACAGCCACTTGAGCCACAGCTCCACTTGCAGCTTTTTGATGGTTAATTGGAGATAGAGTTTTATGTACTTTTCTACCCAGGCTGGCCTTGAATAGTGATCCTCAGATCTCAGCCTCCTAATGGCTACAATTACAAGTGTGCCCAGCTCTGAGAGACCTGACCCACTCATCCTTAGTCTATTCTAGACTGAATGTTGCATTCCCATGACCTTGAAGTGTGCCTTCCTATCTGCTAAGCCAAAGCGTCTCTGGTTTTTTTTTTTTCTGGTAAGAATGACTTAAATGATAGCTGGCCTCTATTTGCACACACACACACACACACACACACACACACGGCTTCAGCCCTGCATTTTGCACGTCACGTTGGAGGGATCTAGCAGGCTTTCCAACTGGGTTGGCCTCAAACCTCAGCTCTCCAGGTCTGAGCCTCCACGCAGCTAGGGTTACAGACATGAACCCTCACTCGAAAGGAGCATTCTCCTCATGATTACAACCAAGAACACCAACAGCTCTCCCACCAGGACCTCTGTCTGGTATAAAACTTTTTTCCAATTCAGGAAGCTCACTCCTCTCCATTTGCCAAAACCTTTCTCATGGCTGTGTGTCTTGGAGCATTGCTAAATACGTTTTCCCTGCCAGTTGAGATGGTCTTGTACTTCCCTCTTCTCCATTATTGTTCTGTGTTTCTTCCCTGAAGCTAATTCTGCATCTACACCGCGGTAAAGGCCACCTGATGCATCTCGTCCCCTGGCCTGGGGCATGTTGTTTTCATTTCCCACGAGTGCGGCACAGAGCTCCTGCCCAGCAAAGAGCTCTGCAGCCTGGTAAATCACTCCCGAAGGTCTCGCCACCCTTGCTGCTGATAAAAAGCTGTGTCGCGGCCCTTCCACCTGAGGACATCTCCGCAGTTTTCCTCACGGCTGGCCCTGGAGGAGGAGGAGCAGCAGGGGAGCACGGTGATGCCATGAGAACAGGCGTGAGGCTTGGCACTGAGGCCCGCGGTCCTGCCTGGCTTCCAGGAAACATGGCTCCTGGGAATCTCCAGGCGCTCTATGAGCCATTTGTCCAAGTATCCTCGGGGGCTCCCTTACCCACTACAGTCAGCTCATATTGAGCTGGGAGATTCTGGGGGCTCTCAGCCCTGAGGTCTGAAACGTGGCATCTTGGTTTTGAACAGCGGAGGCCCTAACCCAGATACCTATTGTGACAAATGCAGAAGGAAACTGGTGGTTTGGGTTTAAATTGAAAATATAAATCTCCTGCAAACCTCATTGAACTTCAAGTGTCATAAGAGAGAAAAGCAAGCTCTGTTCAGCTTCCATTAAATCTGTGCCATTTCTTGTCACTTGTCTGTCGCCCAGGCTGAGCACTGGAGATGACACTACATTAACTGAGCACCTATTTATAACTACCCTGTAGCCCAGCCTCCCGCGTCCCTCGTGAGCTGAAGGCCAGGATCACGCCTGGGGTCTTGTAAAAGCCGAATGTGTTTGCGACCGTGGGAACAATCTGTGCCCTTCCGGCCAGGGCTGCTCGGAGACTGGTCCTCCCTCTCCCCTGGCAGCAAGCCCTCTGGTGTATTTCTTCCCACTGTGGTTTCTGTGGCTTTTCAAAGAGAGCAGACGTGCACAGCCATTCTGGCTGCTTCTTCTAAAAACAAAACAAAAAAAAAGAAAAACTACTATGATGTCTTCCGAGGCTGGGGTTGGGTGAGATCTGCCTTTGAAAGGCTTTGCTTACTGTGTGCAGGTCTGAGATTTCCCTCCGATTCTTCAGTGTTGGGCTCGGGGAGCAGCTGCTGGTTCAGAGCCACCTGGAAGGCCAAGGCTGGGCAGGCTGGGGTGGGGGGAGGTGGACAGGTCGGCTCTGACCAACTGCTGGTCTGGACAAGTAGTCATATTTTCAGGCCCTTGACTTTGTCCTTAACAGGAGTCTCCAACTAGGGGATTTCTAGGCCCCTTTTGGCTCTCAGTTTTGTAGTTCATTTCCTTCCCGTGACCATTACCTTTACTTACTGGGAGATGCACTGGGCTCCAGAGGAGCATGCAGGACCGGGGTGACAAGTGCGCGCCTCGTGGCATTTCCAAAGTGAGACGGGCTTTGGGAAGCAGAATTTTCTATAGCAGTGTGGTCATGTAGAACCTTCTGTCTGCATAGTATTTTGATAGGACTGCTGAGATAATTCTCCAGTGTTTCACAGTGCCTTTGGAGTTATAAGATGTTCTTTCCTTCCCTCCCTCCCTCCCTCCCTCCCTGCCTGCCTTCCTTCCTTCTTTCCTCCTTTCCTTCCTCCCTCCCTCCCTCCCTCCCTCCCTCCCTTCCTTCCTTCCTTCTTTCCTTCCTTCTTTCCTTCCTTCCTTCCTTCCTTCCTTCCTTCCTTCCCTCCTTCCCTCCTTCCTTCCTTTCATTTTGGTGGTACTGAGAGGCGTTCTACCTTTTGCTCTTTTTTGTTTGGGTCTCACATGTGTGCCTAGGCTAGCCTGGATCTTAGTCCTGTTTCCACATCCTGTGTAGTTGGGGTGACAGGCCGGGCCACCATGCCCAGCTCTGTATTGGCAGAGGTAGGATCATGGGAAGCTTTTGCCCAGGCTGGATCTGAACGCAATCTTCTTGCTTCCAGCCTCCCAGTTACACACGAGTGTGTGCCATCTCCTGTCTTTTCTCGGTCTTTTTGTTCATCTGTGCCAACGGTGGCCATGAGGGATGCAGGCCTCTGTCCCCACATGGAGTAGGTTTCACCCCGGGGTGCTGTTGGCAGTGCCTTGCTGGTCTGGGAGGTTGGGGGCAGGCATTCTAAGGGGCATGACACCTGGGCCTCTCTGGCAGAAGGCGGCCTGGCCAGGAAGATGAGTCAGAGGCTAGGGAGGAGGGAGGGCATTCCTTACTTGACTTGCAGGCTGGGTGCCCCGCCCGTGGCTGACTTCAGAAGCATGTGGTTAGGGGTTGTTGGGCACCAAGGTGCTGTCTCGGTCTGGCATGGGAGCACAGAGCATGGGCAGTGGTGTGGCCCGCAAGGAGGATGCGCAGTGATGTCTAGAACCTCCAGGCCACTGTGCTGCCCTCTTCCCCCGCCTCCCGCCTGGTCCCGGAGCTGTCATGTGCTGGAGAGAGAGCAAGTTTCCTTGCATGCATGAACGCGAGGCCTGAGACGTGCTCCCGTGAAGTGCTCTCCAGCAGGGCATCCCAGCCCGGAAGTTAACACAGCAAAGGCGGGACATGTCTGAGGGTGAACAGCGGAGGCCAGCACTACACTGTGTAGTTGGACGTGGGGCTCAGGGGACAAGGGGAGGGAGGGGGACCCTCAGAAAGGCAGCGGCGGAGGGGGATACAGAGTGCTTGTAAGAGGCAGCGGAGGGGAGCCTGCACACTGGCAAAGAGGAGGCAAGGGGGAGGGGGCGGAGGCTGACATGGGCAAGTTCAGGGCTGAAGTCCATTGTGACGACACTGTCAAAATGGCCTCTAACATGGCACTCAGCCTCCAGGCATCCAAGTTGGGGCCACCGTGAGGCCCTACCCCTTGGTGAGAGATCTCCCCACACACAGGAGGAGGGAGAGCTGTGCTTTCTCAGCCCTGAACGTGTTAGCCATCTGCTCCTTGCCAGCAGGACACCCTCAAGAGGAAGGTTCTGCTGGCTGACAGCTACCTCAGTGTCTTGTGAGCTTTGAAGCTAGTGTACAGGAACCATGGTGGGCTCCAGACAGCTGCCCCTGGCGAGGCCACCAGCCCCCCCAGACCACAATGGCAGAGGCAGGCAGGGTGTCCGCCAAGAGAACTGGGGGTCACCGAGGGAGGGTTGTGGGGTGAAGTTCTTCGGATATTTGATTGTCGAGCCTCACTTTTTTTTCCCCTACCACTCAATTTCTGTGAGCACTCTGGGTATTTTCTGGGGCTACTTTATTTCATTCTATCCTCACTTATCTATTTTAATGATCAAGCCTTCTCAATGTTTTGTGTGATTTTTTTCTATTATATCAAAGCTCCTAAGTTAATCTGACAGCTGAATTTTAGTATTTGGTTCCGTTGTTTCAGACACAACTTGATTTGTTGATGTGATTTAGTTTCAGTATGTAGTATTTTGTTTTCCACCTTTTCCACATTACTCACATTCCAAGCTTTTATTTCATTTATCTTCTAAGTATTGTTCAGGAAAGAGCCTGAAAATGTTGTATGTTGTGAGTCTGGGAGGGGGTGGGGGGCGTGGAGGGTGGAGTTTCTGAAGTTTAAAAAATAAATGACTGATATGAAGATGTTATATTAGCATCATAAATATGGACTGGGGACATTTCTACCTTAAAGTTTTATTGAGAAATGGTTTATGAGCTTGTGAAAGGTGTAATCACTTCCCATAAATATCACTTTGCATTTTGAATCTGGCCTCAGAGTGTCCTAAGTTGCTTTCTCCCAGGTGGATTTTGAGGGGCTGCGACTCAGCCTCTCTGGAGGGGGAAGAGGAGGCAAGCGGAAGTGAGAGAGAGCAGAAGGGAGGTGGAGGGCCATGGGAGCAAGCTGGGCCATCTCTTGTGTGGGCCCAAGTTCACGCTGGCTCTTTGCAAACAGCCGTGCTAAAGATGTTTAAGTCACAGCCATTGGCAAACACGTTTGCCCAGACACCTGATTTGTTCAACGTTTTCCAGATTTCCTGGGGGAAATCCCTCCATTATCAAGGTCAGTAGAAGATCATGAAGCAGGAGCCTTCCTGTGCCCCCAAGGTCATGCCCAACTGCGACAGGGGAGAGCGCTCCCCAAGGAGGACACATGGCCATTGGCTTCCTCGTTGGTTGGGATGTGGGCCATCTGGGATTTTAGAAGGGGATTTTGGAGCCCAGACCTTGCCTTGCTGCTATTTGCATCTACCTGGTTGCCTAATGCTCACACCAGCCCTACCTTTAACTCCAGAATTGACTGACTTCTCTCCTCTTTACAGACAGAGATGAGTTAGTACCTGACTTAGAATGACTACGGA
This sequence comes from Dipodomys ordii, assembly GCF_000151885.1. Taxonomy (NCBI): domain Eukaryota; kingdom Metazoa; phylum Chordata; class Mammalia; order Rodentia; family Heteromyidae; genus Dipodomys; species Dipodomys ordii. Next base: position 65,244,121 of record NW_012267217.1, on the reverse strand, counting down.
GTCATTTTCAAGGCAGACTCCGATTCTCCAAACAACTTCCCACCTGTCCATCAGCCAGAACTAGGGCCTTAGACGTGGTGGGAGTCCCCTGGAGGAGGTACAAATGGTAATGCAGGCGAAAGGTTCAGTTGTTTGGGGAGCTAGTGTTTTGGAAAATAGTTCAGGGTGGAAGAGGTCTGTAGGTTTTACAGTCCTCAGAGCCCAGATGGCAGATGCAGAAGAGAAGGGAGCAGCGTTGAATGTCAAAAATAGGGAACAATGGTTCCTTGGGATCAAGGGCCATTTCACTGCTCATTAGCCCTGGATTGTGGTTTCTGGTCTGAATCACTTAACATTTAGAGCAGAAAGAAAGGAGGAATAGTTCTCAGTGGGACCATCCTAGGAGAATTTGAATAGCGTTCCTGCACCCACCCCAGTCCCCTACAAAATGCTTCTGCTTTTCTCTGTGGACCTAATTGTCCCAGAGAAGTTGATTGCATAATGGGAAATGTTTTTCCCCAAACTGTCCCCGGAACAGCTTGTGAAAAGCCTCTAGCAGGGTTCTGACGGGCAGTGCTTGTTTCTTTGGGGGTATTTGAGTGTCCTCGCCATCTCTGTAGATGCTTCCAGTACAGCAGAAGGGTTCAATCAGCCCTAAGAACCCAGAAAGCCTGGACCCTGGGAGCCACAGTCTTTACATTTAACTCTGGTGGGAGCGGATTGGCTATTGGATTTCCCCCTAATTACTATTGAACACATAATTGCCATACAATTAAAATGTAATTGTACTGCCAAAGAATAATTCCACAGTTGCTCTAGCCTAGTGATTTACAAAACGGAAAACGTATTTTTCAAAGAATTCCGCAAGCTCCTTTCTACACGGCATTGCAAAATCCTTTAATAATTGGTGCCTTTCTGGGCGTTCCTCCAAGAGCTTCTGAGCTGTCACATTTTTAAGGTCAGCTGTACAAACATTCCCTTATCAGCTACTCAGGGCTTCTGAAAACATGATATTAGCTATCCAGAGTGATCTAATTATTGCCGTGTTTGGAAACTAGCTAGTAGGTTCCTTGTGCTTCTGAAACATTGTGTGTTCCAAGGGTTCACAACCTTACCATGATGCCTTAGGATGAAGTGCTATCAACTCTTCCTTGAGGCTGTGAAGGAGGAGAAACAGAGAGAGAAGGAAGGGGAGCAGGAAGGAAAGAAAATGGAAGGAAGAAGTCCAGGACAATAGGCTTTGCAAGGAGGATCCCAGGAACTTGGTGGGGGGGGGGTAAAAGGTCTGTCCCCTCCTGTCCCCTCTCTTTGTCCCTCTCCTCTATTCTCCCATCCCAGTCCTCCACGTCTCTCCTGCTGTTCTTTCCTCCCCAGTGAATTCTCGTAGGACAGGGTGACCTGTTCCTGGGTGTCTGTAATGTTGCTAACCACAGCAGGTGTCTCCTGAGCAATGCGCCCAAAGCAGCATCACTCAAACCTCATGAGACAAAGGCAGCTTCCATGTGGAGGGCAAGGCCTCGGGGCCTGTTGAGAAAATGCTGATCGGGATTTGTCATCAGCCCCCTCTCCTGCCCTAGAAGGCTCGCTCCCTGCCGCCTGGTACCCAGCCCCAGGATACAGGATACGTAGAGAAGATCCACTCTGACAGGTGCCATGATACCTCCACAGCCCAGTTTACCATGCCATGGTCTGTACCCCTGTGCTCGTGGTGGGGGAGGAAGGCAGGGAGACACGTAGTTCTATCATTCTTTGTTGGGTAATGAAATCAGCTAAGGCTACTTGTTGCGACCTCCAGTGTTCCTGGCCACCAAAGGGTTGTTGAAGGCTGCCATGGGCCATCTTGTGACTTGAGCTTGCCAGCCAGCGGTGTGAACACAGATGATCCTCGACTCACATAGAGGGCTGCTCATCCTAAGTGAGCCCATCCTAAGTAGAAAGTATCTTTCGTGTGGAATGCTTGGGATCCTCCCCTTAAACTGATGGGCCTTGCTTAGCAACGCAGCCCAGTGTAGGGTATCTGTTGCAGGACATGGATGACTGGGGACTGCACTTCACCGCATGCTGGGGTGGGGAAGGACTAGGTCACATTGCAACAATGTCAAATTGCAACCCTCAACATCAAATACGGTGTCTGCTTCTATGCTTCCCTCTCACACCATTATGAAGTTTGAAGAATCCTGTGGGAACCATCTGTCTACTAGGGCCACCTAGATGCCATCTTTAGTAAGATTTGTAAATTCTGAGCAAGAAAAATAAAGTATGCCAGATTAAGAAGGTCCTAGGCTGGGCGCTGACTGCTCATGCCTGTAATCCTAGCTACTCAGGAGGCTATCATCTGAGAATTGCTGTTTGAAGACAGGCTGAGCAGGAAAGTCCCTGAGACTCTTATCTACAATTAACCACAAGAAAACAGGAAGTGTAGCTGTGGCTCAAAGTGGTAGAGCCCTAGCCTTGAATGAAAAAGCATAGGGACAGTGCCCAGGCCCTGAGTTCAAGCCCCATGACCATCAAAAAAAAAAAGCAAAAACAAAAAACAAAACAAAACAAACAAACAAACAGATAAAAGAAAAGTAGAAGGTCCTGTTGGTGGCTCACACTTGTAATCCTAGTTACTCAGGAGGCTGAAATCTTAGTACAGAAGTTCTAAGTCAGAAGCCAGAAGCCAGACCTGTGAGATTCTTCTATCCAATTAACTAATAAAACATCTGGATGTGGAGGTGTGGCTCAAGTGGTAGAGTTCCTATCTTGAGTGAAAAACTAAGCAAAATGGGAGGAACCAATACTGATATGTGTGAATGCACAGAGAGAGAGAGAGAGAGAGAGAGAGAGAGAGAGAGAGAGAGAGAGAGAAGTAGAAGATCCTTAAGTTATAAGAACTAGAATTAACATTTAAATGGCTTAAGAACACACATGGACCTACACATATGGGTTTGGGGATGTCTCTGTCAGCCAAGAACAGGAATGAGGTGGAGGCAGGATTGAGGGGTCACCCTCCCTGGCTCAGGGTGCAGACATGGAGAGGCTCAGACCTGGGAAGTGGCATTCTGTGTCATTAATTTCTGAGGCTGAGTTATACATCATCAAAACTCCTACATGTCAGGCTGGGGAGTTTACAGCCATACACAGCAGGACCAGGGCTGTTGTTTTCCACGGGTGGAGGAGGCTGTGTGTCAGCTGCCTGTCAGCTGCCTGTGGTACACTGTAACGTAACAGCAGCAGTCCAACACGCGATTCCCCATCCGCATCCCGGCCATCCATTCCAGACATTGGATGTCCTAACTATGGGCTTAAGTCCTATATCATTAGAATGGTCATCCCTTAGTCGGAGCTCAAGTCAACTTTCCTGGTAGTTAAGAAAAACCCACACGTAAAATCCTCCACGCTCATATGTAGCATCATTCACTTCAACACAAGGAAGGGTGGTGTGGAGCTGCAGCATCGCCATGATTATGCAGTTGAATTTCCGGAGGAGGAGACCTGAGCTCCCCAGAGACCTGCCCTAGTAATTCCTTAAAGGCTTCTAAAAAATGTCTCTGCATCTTAGAAACAGGAAGTTGTAACTCTGAATATCTAGCGTGTGTTCAAAGATGCAGAAATAATATCATTCATAAGTGTCACAGGTCCCATTCTTATCCGTGTGCAGGAGACGTCAGGTGATAAAATACAAGTTATCTTTCGTTTGATTCTTCAGAGGCACATGTGTCACCGCGAGAGGCTGCCCCGAGGATGCCAAAGTGCAGAGAGGCTGTGTGGCTCCCGGAAGACCATGGGCGGGGGGGGGGCACTCATGCTGGGGACTGGCTGATGGAGTGCACATAGCTTTTGTCTAAAGACTCACGGGCAGGGCCAGAGCAGCCAATTGCTAGCAATCTGTGATCTTAAGTACACCCCTCCACCCCCTACAATAACCCTACATAGCACAGGCAAGAGAGGATAAAAGTCTCACAAACCATTTGACCTTGGAAGGCAGCATTTGTTTGCAAAGTGGAAGCCGAAAATAGCCCTGATTTACTGAGTGTGCAGGAAAGGAGCGGAGGAGGCAGCAGTGGTCAGCCCGGGCTCTGGTGGGTCAGCTGTTGGTGTGGGGGAGGAACGAGGGGTCTCTTCAGGAGAGGGGAGGAAGGGCCCTTCTTTCCCTCCATGAACTTAGGAAAGCAGAGAGAAGCCTCCACCCCCCAGACAGGGCCTTTTCAGTGGTGATTGGTGGGGGCTACTGCCCATCAGAACCCAGAGGGTGGGCACAGTGTCAGCCTAGAGAGGCCCAAGAGTGGCCAGGGATGGTGAGGAGGAGAGGCCTGGTGAACGATGATTTAGGAAGGTGTGGGGCAAAGACTGAAGGGCTGACATGCTTGGGATCTGGCCCTGGGTGACACTGTGGTTGACCAGGACCAAGGGCTGAGTATGTGCACACACAGGCAAGCTAGGGGAGGCCTCCCAGGCAGGAAGGAAGATTTGGCGTTTGTGTGAGACTCGCCTGTTTGGGGCACTCGCTCCTTCGATGACGCAGGATGTATATCTGCTGCTCCCCACCTCTGCTTCCAGACCTGGGGAACCCCGGATCCCTGGAAGACAGGGGTACTACCGCATCTTTTAGACTTACATTTGGCTTCTGCCCCCAGTTCCTAGCACAGGAATGTAAACTCAGAATTTCCTGGGCGGTTGGATCACCATCGTTCTGATGGGGCCTCTGGCTGGTTCCACTGCCTGGACCACCTCCCAGCCAGGCACCTTCTGCCACCCTGTAATTTTACTTGTGTGCTGGCACTGCTTTTCTCGCTGGGGTGGGCAGCCTGCCCTCAGCCCGCAGAAATCTACCAGTGCAGAGACGTGGTGGTTCTGGACAGAGATGCATGTCTGTGTGGTGGCAGGAAGAAGGACATATGTGTGCACGCATACATGTGCATATGCATATGTGCACGTGTGTGCATGTATCCAGGTGTGCATGTTTATGTATATCTGCATGTGTGTGCATGCAAGTGTGCATGTGTGTACATGCATGCATATGTGCGTGTGTGTGTGTGTATCTTGCTCAGTTCCTCCTGAGGCATAGAGCAGGCTGGCATCAGCAAGGATGGCTAATCACATGCTAGCATGGGAGAAGCATCTGGTGAGCCTCAGCCTGGGACGTTGGAAGTGAAGGCTCTGCGACCCCATGGTCAGAGTTCTCCCGGGCTCATGATGACCCCACGGCCAGGACTCTCCAGGGCTCTGTGACCCCACGGCCAGGGCTCTCCAGGGCTCATGGCAGGTGGGCGCCCAAGTGTCCCCCTCAGCCCACACCGCAGTTCTCTGGTTTATCACACATAAAACCACTCAAACAAAACCATCGGTTTTCTCCTGAGATTCAGTAGCTATTCTGGAAAACTGAAACTCTAACCATGTTGGTTGTGGGTTAGGAAGGGTGAGCCCGGCAGGAGATGTTCTGGGCTGGGTGATGACTGTTAGCATTGAATGAAGCCGCAGACATGGCTATTCTGCCTGTGAGGAGGTGTGTTGGGGGGTGTGGCGGGCAGTGAGGGGAAGGTGAGGGGCGGGGAGACAATTGACGGCACCTCAGAAGCCATCTTGGCTTTAAGGTTGGTTTATGTCCCCTTAACCTTGACAAGTTTCATTCTTGTGTGTGTATGTGTGTGTGTTTGTGTGTGTGTGCATGCATGCATGTGTGCACCCACACGTGCCACTAGACGGGCTTGATCTCAGGTCATAAGTGCCATCCTTTAGCCTTTTTCCTTAAAACTGGTGCTATATCACTTGAGCCACAGCTTCACTTCCAGTTTTTTGGTGTTTAATTGGAGATAAGCGTCTCATGGATTTTTCTGCCTGGGTTGGCTTTGAACCTCAAATACTTAGATCTCAGCCTCCTGAGTAGTTATGATTATAGGCATGAACCACCAGAGACCAGCTTTTGGTGTCTTTTTATGCTGAGAAATAACTGGGAAGAAAACATTACCTAGGTAACGCAAATGAGTGGAGTAGAGGATGCTTTCAAGCCTCATTAATATAACAACCGATTAATATGCCCACACACAGATTTTAGGGCAAAAAACTCCCAAATAATCCACAGAAAACTGAAAATTCATAGGTACAAGCATTTGGCAGAAGAAATACAAATAGCTAATCAATTTAGGGAAATGTTTACTAGTAATTAAGACATGCAGTGGCTCACACTTGTAATCCTAGCTTCTCAGGAGGCTGAGATCTGAGGATCAAGGTTCCAAGCTATCTCAGGCAGGAAACACCATCAACTCCAATCAACCAGCAAGAAGCCAGAAGTGAAGCTGTGGCTCAAGTGGTAGAGTGCTGGCCTTCTACCTGGAAAGTCTAAGGGACAAGGTGCGGCCCTTGGTTCAGGCCTTGGGACTGGCACTGAAAATTAATAAATAAAAATTGTAAAAGGAGGGAAGTAAATGCAAATGAGAAAGTACTTTCTGCTGACTTGGCGATAAGGAGATGGACAATGTCTGATGTAGGGTGAGCTTGAGTTAACAAGCACCACGAAGCACTCAATGTATGGAGTAAGTTTTTCCCAAAGCGCTTTCAAATTTTGTATCAAAGATTGCGGTTCCTCAAGATTCCAGCTTTTGGGAGGTGACGCGGATGGAAGTTAGCTGGGTGCGTAGAAGAAGATGGCAGGACTTTCGTAGCAGAGTTTGCTGAAAGGGTGAAAAAGAAATGTTTCCCTTGCCTCTCCAATAATTTTCTCCTAGTGTGGGTAGAGACGAACCAGGGCTGGAAAATGTGTCTGCTGAGCAAGGCAGTAAACACGTGAGCTACATTCAGCAGGACTTTCCTTGGACATTACCCTACTCGGGTTTTTATCTTTACGGTAAAATTTTCAAGAAGAAAAGCAGGAAAGTTTGGCAACAGTAGAAACTGATGTCTGGACCCAAATTAGCCCCTGCTCATGTTGTTATGGTGACCCCATCATTTACGAAATTGTAAAGTAATGCCTTGGAAGAATTGGTGACTGCCACAAAGTGGTTGGGTTACGGGGAGGGTTGAGATACTGGCAGGACTTCTGAGGATGGCGATGAATTGGCTTGTGCACCATGTGTGGTTGGTGGAATCTGGCAGTTAGGGAGATGGCACTAGTTAGGAGACGCGTCCTCAGTGGGCTTGGAAAATAACACAAGATGATGGAGAGTTTCAGCTTGAGTGTTCCGAGTTCACAGAAATGGAAAGTCGTGCATTATTTGTTTCATGAACAGCATAGTGTTAACATAAATGTGTGTGACTGCAAATCATTAGACTCCCTGGGAAATTATCAGAACAGTAACAACCCAAGACATTAGCGTGTAACTTGAGAATTTTCCAAATAGAGACAAGAAATGAACATAGCAATGAATAGACACAAGGCTTTTCCTTCCAACAACCATGAAATCATGATAAGATGTGGCGATCACATAGAATAAGAGGAAGTTAACTCTAAAGTAAATTCTACAGCAAAGGATTTGTACCTCAAAGTAGAAATTACACAGGTCATAGACATTCTTTTTTAACCAAAATGTAGTAAGTCTAGAAATAGGCTTCAGACAAATGATAAACTTCTAAGTAGGCTAGGATATTCAAAAGCATTCATTAGAACAGTTTTCAGTCACAAAATAAGTCTTTCTACTGTCCAAGTAGATTTACAAAGGATTACAACAAGAACATTCCAAATCAAAACTATAGATGCAGTGTTGTCAAGTCTGCCCCAAAGGCTAAAGAAAAAACTTCACTATTGGAGGAAAAAGATTCTTTATGAGTTAAGTAGCAACCACAAGACATTACATAAAGTGAGAGTAAGCAAAAACAGGTATTAGCCGTGGTTGCAGAATGAGAGCCACGGCGGTGGGGGGTGGGGAGGAGTCTAGAAATAGTAGGGAAAGTTGTCACACACCACTTGGCTTCCAAGGTCTTCCTTTGCAATGTGGGTGGGACTCTTGCATTCCTCATGCCTGTAAAACCAGTAGCATGTGCATGATGTTAAAGCCTGTCATCAGTTCAAACAGCAGCCCAGCTCGCTTGGACCACAGCCACTGGGTAACTGGACATGAGGTCTTCCTAGGTGGCTCTATGTAAGCAGGTCAACCCACAGGGCTCTCTTCTCAAGGATATTACCCTACTATGGGTTTTCATCATGCAAATAGGCTGACTCTTTCATATCTTAGAGGCTGTGATGGGCGGGGTCAGTGCCTGCCAGGAGACCAGCATATGGGTTGGCTTCTCTTTTGAGGGGTGCCATTTGTTTTTCAGAAACAGTGCCTTCCTGAGCTCCAACTTCACACAGGCTTTTTTGACTAAGATGTAAGTGTTCCAAGTCTTTCTGTGCTGATTTTTTTTAAACCTCTGATTTTCAGTTGAAACTGGGCCAAAAGCAGCCAGCAATACATGAGCCACAGCCTGAATGCTGAACCGTCATTACTTCTACACTCAGCCTCCCACGAGATCTCAAGGCATTAGTAACACATAGAAAGGTTGTTTGTCAGCATGTAACACAGATGGACCACGGTCCACTTCCCTGTAGGGTCTTCCCCTCGACCCCACCGGCCCAGTCCTTACTACCTACATTTCTCTCCACAGCACATACGCAGCTTTGCTTACAGCAGCCTAGGCTTTCTGTAGCCACACTGTCACACTGTCAAATTCTTCCAAATTCCTCCCACAAACCAGTTCTAAAGACTCAAGGACTACGTGGTCAGGTTTTATTACAGCTGCAACCAGTAATTTTCTGTGTGAGTCACTTTTTATGTCCTGGTGACAAGGAACCTCATAGAGTAAGTTAAAGGGGGGAAGATTCATCTTAGCTATGATTTCAGAGTGCAAGTCCATAGGCTTTCACCCTGCTGGTTTGGACTCCTGGGAGACAGAGCACCATGGCAGCAAAACATCCTCGTGGTAGAGGCTGTTCACCTCATGGTGGACAGGAAAGAGAACAAGAGACAGAGAGGAGCTGAGGACAAGATACAGCCTCAAGGATGTGTCTCCAGTGACTTGCTTTTTAACTGGGCCCCACCACTCCCTTATTTCTTTTTCTTTTTGATGGTAGTGGAATTTGAACTAGATGCTTCTTGCTCATTTGGCTTACTTGCACAGTTGGTGTTTTACCACTTGAGCCATGCCTCAGCCCGACTTTTTTGGTGGATAATTTGGAGATTGAGTCTCTTGGATTTTTTTTCTACCTGAATGGCTCTAGATCTCAGCCTCCTGAGTGGCTAGGATTACAGGTGTGGGGTCTTCATGCTCAGCTGTAGGCCCACCTTCTAAGTTTTCCAGAACCTCTCAAAATAGCACCACCATTTGGGGATCAAACTTTCAATGTATGAAACCTTGGTATGGGGTATTTCCAGTCATGATCATCAATATCTTGGCTGACCTTTCTGGGCTAATCAACACAGCCCAATGTTGGGAAAGTGCTTGGATCCCTGCTGTGCTGTGGAGAAGATGTAGGAGAGTTAGACAATAAATAGGAGCCCAGAAATCAGTCTGGATTCGAGCTGCATTTCCCAGGGCATGCATGCTTTACTTTGACTAATCTCTCCTCCATGCACACAACTGAGCTCAAAGGAAAGCCAGAAAGATGGGAAGTTCTATGGGGCTGACTCTCAGCTCTGACCCACTGTGGCTCCACGCCATCTCCGTGAGCTCCTGAGTCCCTGCTCTTCCCCCTTCATTGGGCTTCTCAGAAAAGTGAGTGAGAGGATGACTTGGAAAGGTTCTTGGTGGAAGGTGGATTTGGGAATTGGAGGCAAATAAGATTGAATAAACACACACATCTGTAAGTAATGCCCTTAAAATTAATACCACAAAATGGGTCTTTGTCTAATGTGTTTTGCTTTTATGTTAGTAGTTTTCCTAGTTTATTGCCCATGGAAGAAAATGAAACACGAGCACGCGTGCGCGCGCGTACACACACACACACACACACACACACACACTTCCCCTCACTGCTCCTTCCAGTCTTCAAGACATCTATCTTGTTCCTTCCTCACAGTATTTATGCTTTAATTAAAATGACCGAAGGCAAGGTGATCCCAAGGGATCACCCCCTCATCTCCTGGTACAGGTAAGTTGCTATAGTGACGTCTTAATGAAGAAAGATAATGAAATAATACCCTTAAATCTTAGGATTTCTCCCAAACGGGTCTGCTCTTCTCCATCTGCTGGATTGCCTTTCTCAAATCAGCTTCAGGAAAGTTTGACAATTTTAACAGAAAGAAAGCAGAGAGCCAAAGGTAAAACCAGAAAATCTGTAGAGTTAATGTCACCACTCTAGTGTCTCGCTAACTTTGTGAAGACGTTGCATATCTGCTCTTAAACAAAATACATGGCTGGGAAGGTGGCTCAGTGGCAGAGTGCTTGCCTTACATGCATGAGGCCCTGGGTTCGATTCCTCAGCACCACATAAGTAGAAAAAGCTGGAAGTGGCTCTGTGGCTCAAGTGGTAGAGCACTAGCCTTGAGCTGAAGAGCTGAGGGACAGCAACCAGGCCTAGAGTTCAGGCACCATGACTGGCAAAAAAAAAAAATACATGAGTTAGGCCATCAACAAATAGTGTGGTGTGTGTGTGTGTGTGTGTGTGTGTGTGTGTGTGTGTGTGTTGGGAGCTGGTCCCTCATGGATAACTTGGATGTTCCATGAGAGATATATTTAGAGTTTATGCTTCAAGTAAGGACAGGCCACAAATAAAATCTGATTTCATATAACAAACAATGTTTAGAGCAACAACAAAAATTCATGTGTCAATGACTTCCACATTGGGTGAGTGTGAGTGTGTGTGTGTGTGTGTGTGTGCCTAGGTAATGTCCCTGAACTTTTTTGCTCAAGGCTAGTGCTCTACCACTTGAGCCACAGCTCTACTAATGGCTTTTGGGTAGATTTTTATGGAGATAAAATTCTCACAGACTTTCCTGCCTGGGCTGGCTTCAAATTGCGATCCTCAGATCTCATCCTCCTGAGTAGCTAGGATTATAGGCGTGAGCCACCAGCACTTGGCTCAGACTTCCACATTTTTAAAGAACCTAATTTCCTGGACCTTCTTTAGCAGAACAGAATAAAAAGAAAGGAAAATATTGAAAAACTGAACAATAAATGTTAAAAGGCAAACATCAAAAAGGAGAATTTCTGGATTTTGAACAATCCTTATTTACCACAGTTAGAATCAAGGATACAACTTTTTTTTGTTTTCTTTTCTTCTTAGATCATAAGTGTTTGCTTAATAAATTGCATTATTGTACATATTTGGAGCATGTATGTTTTCAATTGCAATTCTATAAACGTCTTGGGAAATTCCATGGGGATTTTTTTTCTCTTAAGTTATAGAGATGCTGAGTCCTGTCTTTCATAGCTTTTCATTTACACTGAGAAAGGGAGAGAAGGGACCAGCATCCTATCGGTCCTGCGTGGCCCAGGCCCCTGCTGCCTCGTTTTCAGCTCAGTCCTGAAAGGCAGCCTTCACCCTTGGATGCTTGGAGGGTTGCAAGTCAGGCTGCAAGAAGGTGAGCAATGAGCCGGCAGCCGGGGCCCCAAACGAACCCTGGCCTGTGTCCCACATAAAGGTGACTTTGAGTTCTTATGGGTAACACACCCACATCCTGTTGTCATCTCAATGCAAACAACACAACATTGTAGGAGGGAAGAGAAATATCTGGAGACTCTGCCCTGTGAATGGGCTGATGAACTTGACATAAATTTGAATTTCCTTCATTGGGGAAACATTTTTCCTATCATATTGTTCCAGTTGTGTGTGTGTGTGTGTGTGTATGTGTGTGTGGTGTGTGCATGAGAGAGTGAGCGAGTGAGAGTTGTACTGGGGCTTGAACTTGTTATCTGATACGGTCCTTTAGTTGTTTTGCTCAAGGCTGACACTTGTATTTTGAGTCATGCCTCCACTTCTGGCTCTTTGGTGGTTAGTTGGAGATTAGTCTCATGGTTTTGTCTCTTAGGTTTGAACTTCAGGTCTCAGCCTTGTGAGAAGCATGAGCATAAGCCCCCAGCACTTGACAAGTTTATTATTTCCTAGATGATACTTGACTTTTTGTCTTTCTTTCTTTCTTTTTTTGGGGGGAGGGTCCGGTCATGGGGCCTGAACTCTGGGTCTGGGCGCTGTCCCTGAGCTCTTCAGCTCAAGGCTAGCACTCTACCACTTGAGCCACAGCGTCACTTCTGGCTTTTTTTTTCTTTTTGCTTATGTGGTGCTGAGGAATCGAACCTAGGGCCTCTGGCATGCAAGGCATGCGTTCTACCACTAAGCCACCTTCCCAGCCCTTGACTTTTTGTCTTTCTACCAAAACTTATTAACTCCCAATCATTTGAAAATCTACTCAGCTCTTCTATATAGTGCTGTTGGGAGAGTCTGTCACACCTTGAGGGTTACATTCCCTGACAGTTATGTCTGTGTGTTAATTGGTTATTACTGAGGAGTCTGGACTCCCTCCTCTGACCCTGAGTGTGTTTTGATCTTCGTTACCTTTTACCCTGGTGGAGAGTGTTTCATCTTCCTAATAGACTATAAAACCTCAATTTTTGGTTTGATGGATCTCCTTGAAACTCCCTTGAACCCTTTCAGAGAGCAGGGTGGTTTCCCAAGTTACCTGCTCGGTTTCAGGCCTCCAGAGTCCTGGGATCCTTTGCCTGGTCAGCACTGGGCAGGGAGCTCACAGGATGATGCATTCCCTGTGTTCTTGACCTTGCTGTGGTTCAAGGTGAATCTGGCCAGCCCTCACACACACTTCCACAGTTCATCAGTTCCTGGTCACTGGGATTGAACTTTATTTACATACAAGATCCGTCCAGGCCATTTTCACCATTGTTATATAAACAAGAAGGTAGAGAAGATCTTTTTAAATTCCCCTCTTACCTGTGGCTGGTGACATTTGTGTGACCTGTGGGCCTGCTAACCTGTCCGTCTCCTTCTTCCTGGCCTCTGTCCACTCAAGGGTCCAGTCCCCCTTGAAGCCTTCTGTCTTGCATTCCTGGTACTTTGGCCCTTGCCTGCCTGCTCACCTGCAAGCCCTGACCTCAGTGAAACGAATGAGGATGATGTGCAGAGTGACTACGGCGCTCAGCCACTGCAGGAGAAAGCTCCATTCCCTTGTCTTCTGAGGGACATCTTTGTTCTCTGTAGTTTGGACCTTGTGTCCTCGTGGTAGGGTGTCTGCAATGGTGTGACCCTGAGGTGGTGTGGCCTGGCGGGAGACCCTCAGGCCACTGGGGACATGCTCCCCTCCTCTTCATTTCACTCCTGGGTCAGAGGTGCACGACTTACTCTGCTAATTGCTTCTGCAGGCCCCAACTCAAGGGGCTGAAACCCCCACACTGTGTGTTAGGTCATCCTCTCCCTGTCTAGGTTAATTGTCTCCAGCATGTGTTACAGTAATTCAAAGCTAACCGACACAGGAATCTCCCCCTGGCAGCTCTGCTCTGGTAGTTCTACCAAGGATGCCCCACTGGGCCAATGCTTAGCCCTTCCTGTGCCGCCTGGAGGACTAGGACTAGCTCTAGATATGCCTCAGAGTAAAGCAGGTGGGAGCTATGGCTGCAGCTGTCAGAGGATTCGCGCCCCAGTCACATTTGTGCGCCTCTCACCTCCAAACACTGTTGATTTTTGATGAAGTAAGCAGAAGTGTGTGTGTGTGTGTGTGTGTGTGTGTGTGTGTATGAAAGAGAGAGAGAGAGAGGGAGAGAGGGAGAGGGAGAGAGAGAGGGAGAGGAAGAGGGAGGGAAGGAGAGAGGGAGAGAGAAGAAGGGAGAGAGAGGGAGAGGGAGGGAGGGAGGAAGAGAGAGAGAGGGAGGGAGAGAGAGAGAGAGAAAGAAGTAAGCATGGGGGTGACCCTGGAGTTCTGGGAGGTGAACATAGGGTCTGGGAGGAGATCCTGGGGTCCTGGGAGGTGAACCTGGTGTCTTACGGCTTCAATGTCTCCACTGATGCTTCTTACTTGGCTCTCTTTGCTTAGTGCCCAGAAAATGACACCAGATAGGCTGAATGCCTGCCTACCAAGCTGACATCCCTGAGGTCAAACCCAGAGCTGCCACCAAAGCCAGCAACAGGACACCAGAAAGACGGCTTCTCTTTCTCAAAGGGCTGTGTGAAAATCCGGTGCCTTTCCAGTTGCCGGCCTAGGCAGGCTGGACAGAGCAGACAGCGATCAGAAGGCCCCACCTGGTGTCCAACGCAGGCCTGCGATGAGGACGCGGGGCCTCAGGAGTCGCTGTTCCCAGCCCTTGAGGGCCAGCTTCAGACCTCTGGGATCATTATGACCATGGGAGCCACCCTTGAGATCCAAGGCATCCACCCACAGAATGGGCTTCCTATAGGGAGTGTCCACAGCTTGAAGAGGTAGGACAGACGGCACAATGGGGGAATGTGGCTGGGGAATGGCTACGCACCACAAGTCACCGAGAGGGTCACCTGTGGTTTTGCGGTCAGATGGGAAGGAAAGGGATGTCAGAAGACTGCCTGAGTTCCTGCTCCAGCCAGAGGCTCATAGAGCAGGGACAGATGCCAGAGCTGCACTCACGTACCTGCCGTGCCAAGTGGTGGATCAGCTTGGGGTTGGTGCCAATTTTGGTTCCAATCACTGCATATGTGGAAACTGTCACCTGAGCAAAGGTGAAGCCTTCAGTGTGAGATGCTGGCAGGGGAGACACGGAAGCCAGCAGAGCCTTGTGGCCTTACAGCTCATGCTCGGGGGGGCACGGTCGCTTCCCCGTGCCTCAGCCAGTCAGTGTGATGCGTCCTGTACATAGGGCTCTGAGAGCTCTATGGGGGAGAGGCAGCTCCATTGCCCCCTTTGCAGACTCTGCCCTTTAATGCACTGGATTATCGTCTTAGAAAAATGCTGCCTTGCCGTGAATTCTTTCTTCTTAACCTAGTGTTTCCCAGGGTTTAGGAAGTTGTCAAGTGGCAGGACGGGAGAGAAACTGGACTTTTCATGACACGCTGAGGGCCTGGTTTTTTCCCAGGGCTGAGTGACAGCTATCAGAGACAATCAAATATTCATTCTAAAAGCCATCCTGGAGTACTTATACATGTTATTCTAGAGTGTTGCAGAATGTTCCACTCACTAGGGTGTGTGAGGGGTGGCATAGCTGTTAGTTGGATTTGGGGTGGGACTGTTCCTCTCCTTAACCTGTTCTTTAATCCCGGATAGCACAGCCCTGAACCCACAGTGCACACATGGGCAATTCAGACCAGATGTTTAAAAGGAATTCCCTTCAAATCAACTATACAGAACTCAGCTTTGAGGCAATTAGAGACATTTGAATAAGAAAGGGGTATTTGATTAAATAAAAGAATGATGATTTATTATGCTAAGTATTAATAGCACTGATAGTAGATAAGAAAATGTCCATTTTTTAAAGAGAAATACATACCAAAGAGGCTATGAGTAAGATGAGCTAATATGTAGAATTAGCTTTAATATATCCTAGGGAAAAAAAGAGAAGGAGGCAGGAAGGTAGGATGGAGAAAGGACAAAAGGAAAAAAATAGATGAATAAATTACAGTAATTTCTTGGTAATATTTGCAGGGCACTTTTGTGATGTTCGATAATTTCATAATTAAAGCTAGCAAGCCTTCAACATCTTGAAGCACAAAAAGGAGAACAACATTCTAAATTCCAAGAGCAAGGACAACAAGGAAGAGGGACGGGGCAAACATTCGGAGCATAAAAGACTATTGTTAGACCAGCTACAAGAAGGATCTTTACCTTGAAGTAAATTTGTTCACTAAACAAAGGCAAATCTTTTGAAAGGGTGGTTTTACATTCTAAAAGAAAATTTTCGAAGAGATCTGTCATTAGCAAACCCAATACCATCTTTGTCAGGAAAAAACTTTCAGTAACTTAAGCTAGTAACATAGAAAAATAATAATAGAGAAAAATACTTAATAACTTGAAATAAGCTAGGTGTGAATAAAGATAATCTATTCTCCCCCTTGGGGCTGGGAAGGTGGCTTAGTGGTAGAGTACTTGCCTAGCGTGCATGAAACCCTGGGTTTGATTCCTAAGTACCATATAAACAGAAAAAGCCAGAAGTGGTGCTGTGGCTCACGTTGATAAAGGCTAGCCTTGAGCAAAAGAAGCTCAGGGACAGTGCCCAGGTCCTGAGTTCAAGTCACAGGACTATCAATATATATGTATGTATATATGTATGTGTGTGTGTGTGTGTGTGTGTGTGTGCGTGTATAAGCTTATCAGAATCAATACTGCCTAATGTTGGCTGAGTTTAAGAAATCAGCATTCTAATTTGAAGTCTACAAATTGGTATTTTTGAAGAGCTGTTTAGCATCATCTGCTAGCATTTTTGTGTGTGTGCCTGTGACCTTACAATTCTACTTCCCCGTAAATGTCCTGCAGAAAAGCTCATGTGCTGCCACATGAGCACACAGATATGTGCAATGCAAGTCTATAAGTGTGGAAACAAATGGCCAGGTTGATGTCTGTCCAATGGGAAATGTTTGACAAAATGGTGCACGTGGCACCTTCAGATTCCAGCGGGAGAATGCTATAAGTAGGTTGGTACGTTCACCTTGGTTGGATGTTAACTACAAGCATTAGTAAACTGTTCTCTGTGTCATTCGACTAAAGACGATGTAAAATTGTAAAAAGAAAGTACCGGGCATGAAAACTGGAAGTACAGTTATGTGCTCTGAGGTCTCAATTAGCAGTGGAATATGTAGTATGAGCCAGTACTGGTGGCTCACACCTGTAATCCTAACTATGTGGGAGGCTGACAATAGGAGGATTGAGGTCAAGGCCAACCTGAACAGAAAAGTCTGTGAGATTCCATCGCCAAGGAGGGAGGCCTACAGTACTGGGGCATGCCTGTGATCTTAGTGACACCAAGAAACTTGAAGTAGGTAGAATATGGCTCAGAGAGCCCAGGCAGGAAGCTAGACAGCTCACATCGAACCAAACGAGAACAAGACAGTACGTTTGGGTGCAACGAATGAAAACAAGATGGCAAGACAAGAAAGGAGCGGCCTTTACTGTAATAATAATGAGGACAATTTTTAGTCTACAAATGTTGAATCAGACCAAGATTTGAAAATGACTGAGTTGTAACTAAAAAGAGTTGTAGAAAAAGCGAAACAAAACAAAAACAAATGATCTAATAGGAAAATTAAAAAAAAAATCTGACCAGGCCCCTCACAGAAGAGGAAATGCAACTGTCCCTTACACATGAAGCAAGTGTTTGACTCCATTTCTCATTGAGGAAGTGGGAATAGAAACCACATGTGCTCTGACAGCACAGCTGGGCTTTTTTCCTTCCTGCCTTTAATTTCTGTTCTCTGAGCCAGGGACAGAAGAGGCTGGGAAGAGCTGCCAGGTCCTTACACACACACTTGCTTTTGTTTTTAATTTCTAAGTAATTATAGCATAAAAATAATTACTCAAGCATCTGCAAGATGTTTGTTTAAGTAGAACCTTCCAAAACACTTCTCATTTTGTGCTTCCTTACTGATAAGCTAGTTAATTTCTTCAGGAATCTAGCTTGCCGTTATATATGGTGGTATGGTCTGTTAGCAAATGACTCAGAGCTAGCTAGGTAGGAAAAGAAATATGTGCCTCTGAATGTAACTTCATTATAAATTTACATATATAAAGGAGATGTGGCAAATACAAGTAACAGTAACTGAAATAATACTCGTTACTATACATTTCCCATAGTTAATCCATTCCCACAGAATGATTTCA
The DNA here is from genome assembly GCF_000151885.1 of Dipodomys ordii. Lineage (NCBI taxonomy): Eukaryota > Metazoa > Chordata > Mammalia > Rodentia > Heteromyidae > Dipodomys > Dipodomys ordii. The sequence continues at coordinate 65,226,464 of NW_012267217.1, read as the reverse complement.
TTGATCTTTCCCCCAGACCTTCATAAATTTACATCTATGCCCAAACTTTCTATCTTACTCACACTTAAGTATGGTTCTGAGGTGAATGTTGGTGGATCTTTTCAATATTTGCATGCTAGCATGTAAACTGGTGAATATGAATGTTAGAACCTCACTAGTTAGGAAATGGTGTGAGTGGCTTTGAACTGCTGAGATTTCAAACACTGGAAGGATGCATCCTCAGGATTATGTGCTATTCCCATACAAAGGCTATTTATATGGGACATTCCATGTTTAATTAACACTGCCGGCATTTCCTCCCTCACTTCCTTACGTCCACAGTAACAATGGACCAAACAATAAATGAAGCCATGATTTGTGGCAGCTGCCAATGTCCACGCTGTAAATAATCCCTTCATGGAAGACTTTGTGCTACCGCAGTGCTGTTACTGAAGGAAGGCTTCAGGAGGGATTCCCAGTGGCGCCTCCACCACCGATACCGAGAAGGCTCTCCACAGGGCATCAGTGATAGTCAAACCATGAGAGATGAGACATTTTGAGTATTTGTTACCTTTGCCTTTCATAAGTTGCTCTGTTTTGTTTTGGTAAGTGGTTTTTGGTGGTAGTTTGGGGGGTTTGAACACAAGGCCTTGCACTGGCTAAGCAAACATTCTGCTACTTGAAATATACCCTTTTGCTTTTACATTTGTTCGGTAGATAGGGTCTTTCAGTCTTCCTCCGTTGCTACTGCTCAAGGAGTGCTACATTTGCAACAAAGCAACACTTCCCTTACTTCCTTACCCTACACACGTCAGTTTGTGGCCCCAGGATAGAGTCTTCATTGGAGAGCTAGAAATTCTGTATAAAAACCAAGCCACTTTCTGCTCACAGTTGCTTCTGGATTAAAAGCAAATTGTTCTGGAAGAGTTTCTGGCAACAACTATGGTAAGTGAGAGAATATACAGAAAAGCCAGGCATCACTAGACCCTGAGAAATGCCTAGCACTGGTGGCTTCAGACCAACCAACTAAAGGGACTGCAGGTGTGGTGAGCAAAAGGGGAACGGCTTGCTGAGACTCACCTGAGCGAGTCAGAACTCACTGAAGAACACACAGCCCCATCCCTGCAGACTGACCAAGATGGCAACAAAGACGTACCGACATTTATCACTCCCCCTTATTGGTTCTGAGTGGTGTGGTTAAAGAAGCCTTGGTCAAATACTCTTCAGTAGCTCTAGGAATCCAAGGTAAGTAGCTCTGTTTGTTTGTTTGTTTATGTGTATGTGGGCATGTGTGTGCATGTGCATACACATATGTTACTACTGGGGCTTAAATTCAAGGCAACACACATTTACTTAGCTTTTCTATTCAGTCTGGTGTGCTACCACTTGAGGCACATGTCCACTTCTAGATTTTTCTCTGGTTCATTGGAGATCAAAGTCTCTCCGATTTGTCTGCCCTGGCTGAGATCTGAGGGTCTCAGCATCCCGAGAAGCTAGGATTATCAGCAATGGGCTGTGAAGCACTTTAGTTTTCCTTTTTTTGAGGAGCCTAGGGGCCCCTGGGGGGGGCTCAGGACCAACTAGTTATCCTAGTTCTTTTCTCCATCTCAGGAAAGTTCCTGGACACCCTTTCAATGGCTGGGGTTAGGGGCAAGAAAGGATCTTTAACTTCATGGAATCAAAGAGACCATTTTCCAGCCAGGGCTCATCCACTGATTTGCTTTGAGAAGTTTTCAAGAGATACTTTCTCACACTTGGCAACGTGATGAGTTAATTTATTTACTCTGGGTCGTCGTGGGAGGTGGCGATGCTTTCTCAGAACCACATGTGGAGCACAACATTGCCATATTAGGCATTTCAGCTTGTGGTTTGTCCCTCGGCCTGTGGGTGCGGTGGATAGCCGTGGAGGTATCACTGGGCACATGTGCCTACTTCCAGTCCATCCTGAATCTTTGGGGTGGAGGCCCAGGGTTGCAGGAATCCTGTGTACCCAGGACCAGGGCATCGTGGGCCTCCTGGGGGAAGAAGCCTGGGGAGTTCCTTCCCATGGACCACGGCTCTATGTGTGCCCAGCCTTCCCCTTCCTCCTCTTGCATTCCCAGCATGGTTGTGGGTATTGTTGAGAACAGCAATTCAGAAGGATGCTCTCCAGACCCTGGGAACCGAGACTGGATTTCTGAGGTCGGGCTGGGGAGGAGGCTCACAGCCTGCCCTGTGTGGCCTCCAGCAAGACCCATGTGGAGCTCTCCCCATCCCCCTGCATCCGGCACACCGGCATAGGCACCTTGTTCAGAGGCTTCTCCATGCTTAGCACACCGGATGCCCGCTTCTCACCTTCCCACTTGATATCCCTCCTGGCTGGGCCTTCACTGGAGAGACCCTGGTGCGGGGTCTCAGGCCAGACCTGCTGCCAGCCCCACTTACAGCATGACCACGCAATGCCTCCCGAAGCCCACCACATCCCAAAAGCCCGTGTCCCTCTGCTCATGTTGAGAACAAAACAAAATGAAACAGGGAAATGGTCTTATTGTTTTGTTCCTTTTGAATAGAACCAAAACATGTCCGGTGTTAGCTGTGTTACGCGAGTAACAGAAGGTTCCCTGTGGGAGATTCCCTGTAGGATGTGGGTAGTAGACTAGGGCTATTGTGGGCAGATAGGTAGATGTGGACAGGAATGAGGGAAAAAATGCCCTGGGCTACAGGGAGCAATTTCCTTTTCAAGGAGACTGCTAATAAATCACTGCTTCTCTAATCAATCACTCTTAATTGTCTTCCTGTGCTGTGTAGCTCCTGTGCAGTGTCCTCCTCTGAAGACGTTGCACCAGGGACCAAAAAATACCAAGAGCATCTCTGCCCCCTCGTACAATATCTTTGAAGACATCTGCCTAAGGGAGGTTGATATGACACCTCTGAGTAAAAGGACATTTCCTGTTAGATCCCATCAAGTCAGTTACACATCTTGGTGGTCTACAGGCATGAATTTATGAAGGAGGTGAAATGTCTGGGCTGATGCTACAAACTGGTATGTAGGTGTGCGGGCTGTCATCTGGAAAGTCTTCAGTGACATGTAACTCAAAACCACAGGAGGCTCTAACACACACACACACACACACACACACACACACACCAGAATGGCTGAAACAGAAAACAGGTAATACAAATCCACAGGGGGTTCTACCACACACCCAGCAGAACAGCTGAAACAGAAAACAGGTAAGTCCCAGCTTGGTGAGGTTCTGAGATCCTCCCCCCCCCCCACTCTCAGACATGACCTTTTGCAAACTAAGTATATATAAATCTTTCATACCTTTTTATCCAACAATTCTACCCCTGGGCAGACCCCTCAATGGAACTACATGTGAAAGTTCACTGAAAGACATGCACAGGAGAATGTTTATAACAGCAGGACCCACAAAAGTAAAAAAACTAAACCTGAAACACTTCTACCCACAGTCTACCCACAGTGAAGTCTCATACCACAATGGAAATGGAGAAATTGAAACTACCCACCCCAGCAATGACAACGAAAGCTCGCAAAAGCAATTCAAAGACATAAACCGAGGGATACTGTTTGTGTGAAGTTCAAAAACAGACAAGCTTGGGCTGGGAAGGCGGCTCAGTGGTAGAGCGCTTGCCTCACATGCATGAGGCCCTGGGTTCAATTCCTCAGCACCACATACACAGAAAAAGCCGGAAGTGGGCACTGTGGCTCAAGTGATAGAGCGCTATCCTTGAGCTGAAGAGCTCAGTGACAGCATCCAGGCCCAGAGATTCAGGCCCCACTACCAGAATAAATAAACATTAAAAAACCCCACAAAAAAACAGACAAGCTAATCTCTGAGGCTCAAATTCTGAGTATGGGAGGAGGAAGTCTGGGGGCTGTTTGTTTACTTAAGTGGCCCTCTATTTGTAATGTACCTGTTGATGACACAGGCATATCATTGTCTTTAAGGAGATTCATTCATTGATCTATTTATTATTTGCATTTCTTCCTGAACATGTGTTATACTTAATGAAACTTCACTAAAATGTTTATTTAAAAATAGGAAAAACAGGGTTTGGGAAGGTAGCTCAGTGGTAAAGTGCGTGCCTTGCATGCATGAGGCCCTGGGTTCAATTCCTCAGTATCACATAAGCAGAAAGAGACAGAAGTGGTGCTGTGGTTCAACTGGTAGAGGGCTAGCTTTGAGCTGAAGAGCTGAGAGACAGCGCCTAGGCCCAGAGTTCAGACTCCACAACTAACAAAAATAAATAAATAAATAAATACAGCCGAGTGCCAGTGGTTTACACCTATAATCCTTGCTACTCAGGAGGCTGAGATCTGAGGATTGTGGTTGAAAGCCAGCCCAGGCACAAAAGTCTGTGAGACTCATCTCCAATAAACTACTAGAAAACTGGAAGTGACCTGTGGTGGAGTGCTTGCCTTGAGCTGAAGAGCTGAGGGACAGTGGCTAGGCCCAGAGTTCAAGTCCCACAACTGACAAAAAAAAAAGATAGGAATAGACAGGAATCTAGGAAAAAGTCATACCCTCATATCACGAAGGCTTCTGAATCCAGCTACATCACAAGGAATGCTGACCACTGCAAGGAAATCAAAGACTCCATTAAAACACTGAATAGCAGACATTGGGAGACACCAGATCCTCCAAACAAATTCAAAAGCAATTTTCTTTTTTTCTGTTCAATTGCTGTTCTATTTAGTTTATGTCTATTTAGTCTATTTAGTTGCGTGCCTACTTAATTCTGGCTATATTTTTTATTGGGCAACCTTCTATTTCTTTTTTTGTTTTAGTATTTCTCTATTTTCTTAGTATTCCCTGTTTTATTTATTATTATTTATTATTATTATTTTGTTGGTTGTGGGGCCTGAACTCTGGGCTTGGGTGTTGTCCCTCAGCTCTTCAGCTCAAGGCTAGCACTCTACCACTTGAGCCACAGAGCCATTTCTGGCTTTTGTTGCTTATGTGGTGCTGAGGAATCAAACCCAGGGCCTCGTTCATGCAAGGGAAGCACTCTACCACTGAGCCACTGTCCCAGCCCTAGCATTTATTTAAAATAAAATTTAAAATTTTATTGTTTGTATATGTATGATTTTTATTTTTATTCTTATTATTGATTTTAGGTCTTAGATCTCTCTTCCTTCAGCTCCTTTCCCTTTCTTTATTCCTCTATTCTTATTTGTTCCTCCCTCTATCTTCATTATATCTTTTAATACTTTTTTCCACTTCAACTTGTTTTCCTTTATTTCTTGTCCTTCTCTCCTTCTTTGTTTCCTTTAGTCTGTTGATCCCTAATTGTTTGTCTGAGTTAGACTGTATTTGTTTCCATTCTGACTGTCTAATTGGCTCATTCTGTTATCCTTTTGGTTTGGATTGTTCTATGGCTAACAACAGATTGTTTTGCTGGCTATAGCTATATAGTCTCTTTCCTGAACCTCAATACCCCTCCCCAAACAAAGGAAAAGAGATAGGCAAATATCTATCTATGATTTTGAACCTCTAATATCTGTGCAATTACAGGGATTTGGTTTTTTTTTTAACTTAAAATTGTGTTCTGTTGTGGTATTGGATTTGCTTTTTCCAAATGGGCAGAACAAGCCATGGAGATGCAAGGAAAATGACAAGTCAAAGAACCTCAACTCCCACTCAAAACAACCAGGCAAATAGAGCAGTCAATGAAATATCTAGAAGATCTCAAAATGCTTTAAAAACATTGTTGATAAATACGTTGAATAAAAAGATAGAAAGCCTGCACAAGGCTATGTGTGAGCGTGGTGAGACTAACCAAAGATTATTAGAGGAAATCATGAAATCCACAAATGGAAAGCTAAATGAATTCCAAGAGAAGGAAAGGGAGCCCAGTGTAAAATAGTCACTCAGCTAAAGGATAGGAGAGACGACACTGAAAAATAAAATCAGGGAAGTAACAAAGTCCATAAAAGACCTAAAACAAAGCCTCAATGAAGAGAGTAAAGGCATCAGAAATGATCCATTAGAAGGCAGGAGATAAAAAACAAAGTAGATAGTCTTGACAGCAGATCAGACAATGTAGAAGACAAAGAGTCTCTGGAATTGAGGATAGTCTAGATATTATAGGGAAAGAACAGAGACAATTATTCAGAAAAAATCCAACAAACAAGAAAGGTCCTTATAGGAGCTCAAGACTCAATCTGATAACCTAATATAAGGCCAATAGGTACTGAGGAAGGATAAGAGAAGGAAGCTAAAGGGATAGGACATCTATTTAAAGGAATTCTAGCAGAGAACTCCCCAAACATCAAAATGATAGGCCCATTCAGATACAAGAAGCCTTTAGAACTCCCCCCCCCCCAACACCAGACCAGAACAGAGTATACTACTGCTACATTGCAGTCCACACAGGACCAATAGAAACCAAGGAAAGGATAGCTCTAGTGGCAGTGTGCTAGCCTTGAGCACAGACAGCCTCAAAGACAGAGCCCAGGCCCTGAGTTCCAGCCCCAGGACTGGCGAAAAATAAGAAACCAAGGAAAGGATCCTCAAAGCTGTCAGGGAGAAAAGATCGATTACTCTAATAAAGGTAAACCAATCAGAACAACTACAGATTTCTCAGTTGAAAAAAGAAGAGTCTGGAACGAGGTATGCCACACCTTAAAGATAAACCACTACCAATCAAGAATAAGGTACCCAGCTAAGCTCTCCTTTATAACAAAGGAACAAATAAAACCTTCTACAACAAGAAAAACAGGAAAAACAGGGTGGGTGTGATGGCTGACGTCTGTAATCCTAGCTACTCAGGAGGCTGAAATCTGGGGATTTTAGTTGGAAGCCAGCCCAGGCAGGGAAATCTGTGACACTCTTATCTCCAAGCAGCTACTAAAAAGCTCAAAGTGAAGCTATGGCTCAAGTGGAAGAGCACCAATATTGAGCAAATAAGCTAAGGGACTGTGCCCAGGCTTGGAGTTCAAGCCTCAGTACCAGCACAAATAAATAAGGAAGAAACAGAAATGGCCTTGGGAAAATAGAGTTTAGAGTGCTAATTACTCACAAGTCCTCAGTCTCATATGAATTGAAAACTTATTGAGAAATAAGACACAAGAGCTATAGAGATTAAGTTTTAAAGCTGAGAAAAAAGTCTTTCCTTATGTCTGTTGTTTGAAAGATAACCGTGTCCTGTGTGTTGGATTTAGAACCCCTGGGCTTTGTGCCAGCCTCGCCCCCATGAGCTGACTCATACAGAGGAGGGCTGGGGTCTGCCAGTGGATCCCTGCCTTGGACCAGTGTGCTCACTGAAGCAGAGTTCAGACATCCTTACTATCAGAGAGGTGTGTATAGATGGGAGTGAACTGGGAACAAAGCCAGTGGAGGATCTCCCAGACCTCCTTGTATTTTGGGAGAGAAAACTGGGGTCATATATGCATGCACACATGCATTCATACATGCATGCACACATACTTATATATATACAGGCATACACACACACACACACACACACACACACAGCACATTTGAAGTCAATGTGGCCAAGTGACTTTCTTGGGACAGGAGGTCTGTGTCCTGTGTGTGAATCCTTGGCAGAAGCCTATAAGAGGGGGGTCAGTCATTTTTGCTTTGTGCCCCAGGGACGTTTTACTTATTTGTTACCACAGCACAACTCATTCCTCACTGACCAATACATTTCTCCTCAGGAAAATTAATAGTCACCCTGTGCATTTGGTGCCCTCAGCCTTTTGGGATCCATCAGGGCTATGTGCCTAGACCCCTCAGAGAGAGGAGCCATTCATCACCCCTACCCCAACTTCCAGGAGACTCTTCTTTATTTCAGCCACTGCCACTCTGATGAGAATTCAATCTTCCCCTGCGATGGCTTTGCCACAGTACAGAGCAGTGCATTAATCAAATTCATCCTGTGACAATATGTGCCCTGGGATGAAAATGCACTCTGTCCTGGGAACTGGTTTACATCATGTCTGACCCCCAGAGGCCCTGCAATGTGATCAGAAGCCTGTGCCAGGGCTGTGCTAAGTCGCTCCAGGAACACAATCCCAGCCACGCCTCCACAGGCCACAGAGATGGTGCTCACAGGCTGAAAGGCAAGCCGGCCGGGGAGAGCCTGGAATCTTTGCTTCACTGGTGCTGAGTGAGCTGGGTGCCTGTGACCACAGCCCCAGCCATTCACATGTTTGAAGGAAGTATCCTCCTGGGAAAGTGGCAAAGAAGACCTTCTCTGTAACAGATCACCTTCTTTTCCTCACATGCTCCAGCAGAGGTAAAATCCTGGGCTTCTGGGAGCAGCAAGGCTGAGGTCACTGTCCTGGGCAGACTGCTTGCTTCCTTCCTCAGCTTGTGAATCCCAAAGGGCAATCCTTGTCAGCCCCCTTATCAATTTGTCTCATTACTAAATCCCAAAGCAGTAGGATGCCAGGCACAGGATTCAGACATGTGGACAATAATCTATCAGCTTTTCTCCTTGAAAACTAGGCTGGAGGCCTGAGCTGGCCAGATCTAGGATTCCCTCCTCACCCACAGCCTCTAGTGAAAGCCCAGGACAACCATGTGAGGGAGGGCTGGGATCTGCATATGGGTGCTCACCAGGGCTCAGGGAAGAATCACTATGCGTTGGGAAAATAACAGGCCAACACACAGTGTACATCAGGCAAATTTAGTTGAGAAGACATTGGGAAAAGCAGGGAAGAACTTTTCAATTAACAGGGAAAATCGCTAGTGGTGGAATTTTGAAACCAATTGTGCCAGGAGCCAGTGGGTAGCTCACATCTGTAATCCTAGCTACTCAGGAGGCTGAGATCTGAGGATCAATGGTTCAAGCCAGACCAGGCAGTAAAGTCTGTGAGACTCTTATTTCTAGTTACCCACTTAAAAGTGGAAATAAAACTGTGGTTCAAGTAGTTGTGTGTTATCCTTGAGTATAAGCGCTCAGGGACAGTGCCTAGGCCCTGAGTACAAGCCCCAGTGTTAGTGTGCACCCATGCACAGGATTTCTCACACACACATAGAAATCATAACCAACTTTAAACCCTAAGCTAAAAAAATTCTAAACATAAAGATTCAGTGGGCTTATTTATCAGTACTGCAATATTTAAAAAGAGAAAGTGAAATGGGTAAAATTGATTACATTAATATCTGCATAAAAAATTAGAAAGAAAACATGTCAACTGGGCACTGGTGGCTCATGTCTGTAATCCTTGATACTTAGGAGGCTGAGATCTGAGGATCATGGCTCAGAGCCAGCTTGGACAGAAAAGTCCTCAAGACTCTTATCTCCAATAAACTACTCAAAAAAAAAATCCAGAAATAGCTGTGTGGTTCAAGTGGTAGAGTGCTGGCCTTGAGCATAAAGATACTCAGAGACACTACTCAGGCCGAGTTCAAGCCCCAGGACCATCAAAAACCAAGCAAATGAACAAAACAACAACCAAAAGAAAACATGTTAGATCTCCAGCTAGCAAGGTGATGCGGCTGGCTCTGATCTCCATCAGGTTCACAGTGAGGCTACGCCTTCATTGGCTATCCCCAGCCCACCTCAGATCATGGCAGGAAACTGAGGCAGGTGACTCCTGGGGGATGTGGGGCTCCTCTGATGGACAATGTAGGTCCCAGAACACAAGGCCTTTCTGGATGCTTGTAGTCTACAATGCTGCGGTTGAACCTTCCTTTCCTTCCTGCTTGACTGAGGCCAAGCCTTGCTGAGTTTGGGACTGCTCTCCCATTCTTCCTGGGTTTCCCAGGACATTCTGCAGGGAACTTCATCCTGGACCAGTGCTGTGTTGATCATCTCCTCTTAGAAGACACAGAGACTCATCAAGTCGGGGCAGAACCACAACTGGCTTAGCAACATCGAGAAAAATACATCCAACCTTCTACTCCTCACAGGTCCGCTCAAGTTGCAATGAAGCAAGGCTCATTGGTTTTCCTTTCATCTCCACTGCTCCAACAACTTGCTAACCATGCCTGGATGTTGTTGGGTGTAGCACAAGATGGTTCATATGGTGTTAAAAAAAAAAAAGGATTGGAGCTTAAAAATGATTGTATTTTGACCCTGGAATTTCACTCTGATGGAACTCTCCTAAACAATATAAAGGCTTATGAATAGGCTTTAAATATATTCACCCTTCTTTTGTTAGTCATGAAGAAAATAAGCAGCCATTTAACTTCATGCTAGCAATAAAATAGAAACAGGTTCTATTATAATGCTAAATGTGGTTCTCCTGAATGTCTTTCCGGAAAGGGTGTGCCCTCTAGCTCAAGGGCACCGCATGCTGACAGCCCTCGGCCCCCAGCAGCTCCAGAGTCAACCTTAGCTTTAGGACTGAGCCAGGCTGGTCCCAGACACAGGAACCCAGTCCCATCTGTCCTACCCAAATCTTTACCAGATCTGCATTTTGCTCCCTGAACCCATCTCACCCCAATGCCTCGGGCTCACCTTGCTTCCATAGCTCCGGCTCCCTTTTGCTCCTCAGCCCTGCTTCCTCTCTCTCTTAACCTTTCATAGGACACTTCTGGTGGTAACTGGTTCTCACTCCCCGGGGCTGGGAAATTAGCTGCTGGCTGAGACCTCCTTTCTATGTCCGCTTCCTTCTCCAGAATCAGAGCTGGGCTGGCCAAGGCTCCCCATTTACCCCACCCCACCCCCTTGCACCTTTCTGTAACCTCACATGTCCCTCCACTAACCCTCCAGGACCCCCAATCCTGCCTAACACTCCAGTAGCTTCTCAGAAGCCAGGACCAACAGGACATCCTTGCAAGGATTCGCTCTAGCTCCCTTCCCTGCCAGTCAGGGCTCTGCAAGGTGAGATGTTCTGATTTGGGAGAGAGGATCTCTGCTGCTGGAGGAACAGCAAGAATTCTTCTCAAGGAAGTCCTAAGAGGAGCAGGGCAAGGCCGCTCTTGACATCGCGTGACACGCATGCATGAGCTTGAGCCTCACTTGCTTTGAGTTGATGAGAATCTCTGTCTCACCATTTTGAGAGGTCACCGGCTAAGCGGTGTACTCCCGTGTGCTTTGCTGATGTTTGGTAATGACGGCCTTGACGAGGGACAGCTTGGGCCTCGTGTGCTGTCCTTCTGTCCTCCTGCTCTCCTTCCTTCGTGTGCAGGTTTCTATTAACTCTGGAAAACAAGTAGAAAGAGACGAAAGGTGCCAGTCCATCAACCATGTCTAGAGGTGATGCCATGTCACCCGTGCTTTTCCCTCACCATGGCTTCAAGTGGCATCTTTAAAGGGAACAGATCTAGCACAAATTGCAGTGGATTCACTAATCATTGATTGGAAGGAACAGCTTCCCCTTCTACAGCCTGGATTTGTGCAGATCAAAGTGCTCCGAAGGCGCCAGCAGAAGGAGCACAGCTGTGTCATTTCCACCAGATTCAAGCTGAAAAGAAGTCATGCTGCAAGCTAGCCCTCCCTTCACGCCCCTCCCCCAGGTGGCTTGCCTTTCCTCACAGCGTGCCCATTGGTTGGTGCTCACTCAAGCCCCGGGAGGCTGGCAAGATGGGGCGGGGGGGGGGGGGGGGGAGCAATCAGGCCCAGAAGGGCCATAAATGCATCAGAGAGCGCTTGCTAGGGGCGGGGTGGGACAGAGTAGCATAGGGCTGTGCCACCCACACAGCAGAGGGAACTGGGAGTCTTTCATCCTCTTATTGTCCCTTTAAAGGGACAAGCTGGGAGCACTGGCATTCTTGTGGGGCTGACACTGTTTTGGAAATAACAGTACTCACTTTGTTATTTTTTTCAATAGCTCATTCTCCCTCTCCCTCCCCACCCCCGTCTCTTTTTCTCTTTCCTCACCCCCACCCTCTCTCTCTTTCTCTGTTCCAGTCTTGGGGCTTGAACTCGGGGCCTGATGGTCTGCTTTTCCACTCAAGGTTGGTGTTCTACCACTTGAGCCACAGCTCTACTTCCATTTTTGGCTGATTAATTGGAGATAAGAGTCTCATGAACTTTTCTGCCTGGCCTGACTATGAACCCTTATACCCAGATCTCAGACTCTAGAGTATCTAGGGTTTTAGGTGGTGAGCTGCCAGCACCTGGATAAGTAGCTTTCTATAGATATAATTTATGCATACTGCAATTCACCCATTGAACGCTCAGTAGTCAATGGTTTGGATGTATTGCAGCACTAGTTCTTTGTGCATGAACACACATGTACACACAGCAGTCTGGGGCTGTGGAGGAGGAGTTGTCAGGAGTCAGGAAAGAGGACATTTGTGCACACCTTAGAAAGGAGGAAATGAGACATAGGGCAGCTATCTCACAAATAACCAGTAAAAAACAAAACAAACCGAGGTCTGGAAGCATAGCTCAAGTGGTAGAGCGCTTAATTCACAACAACGGGGCCCTGAGTTCCAGCCCCATGACTAACTAAACAAAGGCCCAGGGGTGCACAAAGGGTGTGAGAAAAAAGTGAGCTGGATGAGTGGCAGGTGTGACAAGGGGATGGTGGGAATCTGCTGTTACACTTCAGCACAATTCACTCGACGCGCAACACCAAGTCTGAGTCCTCACGTCCACTACAAAGTGTAGTAATGAGGAGAAGAGTAATGACGCCGTGTTGACCGCCAGTGGTCACGAATCGAATGCAGCAATACAAGATGCGAAGAGTAGAGGAAACAGGGTGCATTCTGGGTGATGGGGGGTGCACAGAACTCTTCACTGTTTGCTGAATTTTCCTTATAAACTCATCATGGTTCTTAAAATAAGACCTATTAATTTAAAAAAAATTCCTCTAAGCCTTTATCGTGGGAAAAAATAACGGAGGATGTCCTAATGTGCGTTCCGGTTTGTCTGTTTGGCTTTGTGGTTTTTTTTTTTAACCTCAATTTCAGTGGCAGAGTGGGAAGAGGAGCCTGGCGAGACTCCAGTGTGCAGGGTTAAGGATCTCTATTTCTGCACTGGAGACATCCAGCCATCCTGCTCCGTGTCTCCTAACACCATGGCCGCTGCAAGTTCTCTGGCAGGAATTTCCTCCTAAAACATGACACATCCTAGCATGGTGCAATAATGACAGAATTCCAGCTTTCTGTGAGTGATGGAAGCCAACATTCCCTAGCAGCCCCACAGAGCGGGGTGGAGAGGGGTAAGGAAGGGCGCTGGGCTCTGTGCCCCAAGCCTAGGATGCCACCACCCCTCACCTCAGCATTGCAGGTACCCACAGCGGCTCAGAGGAGCTATTGGCACAGGACTGTCTTTGCTTGAGGGGCCATGGTGCTTAATCACTGCATTATGACTATTCCTAGAGCATTCTGTGTGTGTGTGTGTGTGTGTGTGTGTGTGTGTGTGTGTGTGTACTAGGGCTAGAATTCAAGGCCTTGTACTCTCACTTCCCTTTTTTGTTCAAGGAAGTCACTCTAACACTTGAGCCACACTTCTACTTTGGGATTTGGGGTTAATTGGAGATAAGAGTCTCATGGACTTTCCTGCCCGGGCTGTTTTTGAACCTTGATTCTTAGATCTCAGCTTTCTGAGTAGCGAGGATGACAGGCGTGAGCCACCGGCTCCTGCCATGGGAGAACATTCTTAGCGGTGTGCCCGATGGGTTCACACACCCTGGCAGCAGCCCCCCCAAGTGCCATCTTGTTCCCAGGCTTCAGGAGGGTAACAAGCCCACAGCCGGTCAGGGTGGGCTGGGCTCTCCCTGGGGAAGGACAGAGGCCATGGCATCCAAGACACCTTTCTTCTGCGACCATGACTCCCTGGGCCTCCAGCACCTGCTTTCCTTCCTCCTCCACTTTGTTTTATGGTAAGGTATGCATAATGTAAAAGCTTAACCATTTTGCCATTTCCAACTGAACAGTTCTGGGGTGTGGAGTCTATGCCACATGTGTTCCACTCTTCTCCACAACTCTTCATTCCCCCACCATGGCCTGTTCTGTCTCCGTGAATAGGTCTACTCTGTGTCCTCATGTGTGGAGTTATAGAGAATTTCTCTTTTTGCCAGTGGCTCATTTTGCTTACTATCATGGCTTCAAGTGTCTTCTGTGATGTAGCGTGGACCAAGGTTTCTTTCTTTCTCAGAAGTGGTTAATATTCCGCAGCATGGGTACAGCACTTCTGCTTATTCACTGATCCACCGACAAACATGTGGGTTTGGCTATTGTGAGGGACGTTGGGGTGAACCAGGGTGTCCAGAGCCTTCTTTCACCGTGTTGGGCTCTGCAGCCAGGAATAGAATGTCTGGATCCCACAGTGAGTCTAGTGTTTAGGTTTCAAGGAGATGCCCTGCTTTTCCCTCAGCGGCGCACGATCTTGCATTCCTGCCAACCGTGCACATATGTTCATCTTTCTCCGCTCTTCTCCCCACTGCTTCTTTTCAGTTTTGTTTGTTTGCTAATAGCCAGCCTGATGGGTGTGACAGTGGCCTCTTGTGGCTTTATTTAGATTTCCCTGAAGATGAGTGATGTCAGGATCTTTCTCTGTGCGTGTTGTATGTTTGTAGATGACCTCCCCTGCTTTTAAAATGCAGAGCCAGGGAGATCCTGGGGGACAATGTGGGGCTCCCCGGCATCTCTTTAGAGCTGTCATGTCTGGCTTCTCAGGGCTATGATCTTCCTTTCAGGGAGCCAGCTGTCTCTATGCTTATAGATGCCCCGTTCTGGTCACCTGGCTTGCTTCTGCATCAGGGACCAGAGAAGACGTGCTGGGCCCCACCCACCGCTGTCCCTCAGCCCTCAATGGTGCCAGGCTACAGAACACAGCTGGTGAGCAAGGCAGCCTGGGTTTGGCTCCATTTGTCTGCTCTTGGAGTTCTAGTGCCCCACTGAAGACTCTTCTACAAAACATGTCTACCATAAGCTAAAGCCATTTCGTCTTCTGTGATCATAGGGCTTTCTGGCTCTGTTGTCTCTCTCTCTCTTCCTGTCTATGCATCTTCTTTCAGGACATGTGCTGCTAGCCGGGATTCCTCCGTGGGTGTGTTGAAGAGCCGGGAGTCATCCCGCAGCATCTCCATGCAACTCCCTGGCCCATGTGAGTTCCTCTTCTCATTCTTGCAGGCCAGGGTGTGACTGCACTCATTTCCTCTCATTTACCCCAGCTCATGAGGCGGTAGCTAGTAGCCAGTCTGAGAAATGTGGTCTTCTCTCCTTCCCATGGGGTCCTCTCCCATCTTGTAGTTTTCTTCCTAGAGAATGAATGTCTGCCAGCCAATGACTCTCCAGACTCATCAGTGTCCAAGTGCCCTTGTGGTCAACACTCAATGCCAGGCTTAAGGATGCAGTCTGGTTAAATTCAGTCTCCTAATTCCTTTTCTTCCCATGATATTGAAGCATTGCAAGGGAAAGCAATCAAACAGCAAGAATGCGCAACAGACACAGATGCTGTAGAAAATTACAATGTGTCTTGGTGATGCTGCTCTGGACTGGAAGACTGGACACGGACGAAGAGGAATGTCAATGCTGAGAGAGTCTGCAGGAAGGACTCTGGGCGCCCAGGGGCTCCTCAGGCCTCTTGGGACAGTCACTTGATCTCTTGCCTCAGATGCCTTCCACATGGGAGTGTGAAGAAATGATGGGTAATTTGTTTGCCAGAGCAGACATGGAGGCAGTACAAGGCTTATGAGATGATCTTGCTGCCTGTGGACAAAGGAAATGATGCAAGGTAGATTCAACTCAAAAAGCCCCGGAACATTCTGGAATATCCTGGAATCCTTTGCAGAATGGAATCTTCACCGAGAAAAGATAACAAATGGAAGGTCTCAGCCCATTGCTAGCAGACCTTTCTTCAGCTCATGTTTTCCAGCTCATTGGCTTCAAATGCAAACATGGAGACCTAGTGTCTGACTCTTTATTCAGGACCGCCAGCAGCAGCTTTGCCATTGGAGGCAGGACAAATGTCTATTGCTGGTTTCTTACAAGATTTTAGATCCATAGAGCCCCCAGACAGTGGCTCCGCTGAGGCGTCTGGGTCTAAAACCTCCTCTTGTCTGACCCTACCTTGCTCTCCACAAGGTCGCTCACCACTGGACCCTCCAGAATGGATTTAGACCTGTTTGGTCTATGCCTCGTAGAATACCTTCTTGGGAAGGGAAAGGTTCGTCTCTGTTACGCTGCATCCCAGGGCTTGAACCCAAAGATGACAAAGAGATGTCAACAGGCCTTTCAGAAAGAAGCCCAATGTCCCTACTCATCAGAACCACAGGGGCACGCCTCACTAGGTTAACTAACTCAGTCGGTTAGGAGAGATTCAATCATGAAGCCAGAAAAGGCACTTGTTGGTGAGAAGGTGCAAATATTCAAACGTGTGGACTGCCAGCGGAGATATAAAATAACACTCAGGAAAGTAATATGAACACTGTTCAAATAGTCAAACATGGAACCCCGGCAGTGTCCAGCCTCTGCTTCCGGCTATGTATGCAGAAGAGTTGAAGACAAAATCTTGAAGAACTGTACATCGTGATCCTAACAGCATTATTCATGATCACCAAAATGTCTACTGATGGATAAATCGGTGAGCCGACATGGTATAAACATACTACACGCATGTTCCAGCCTCCAGTCACATGCTGTGGGTGAGTGACCACCCCTGCTCAGGGGCCCACTGTGCCCAGCACTTTGAGAAGCTGCAGTGTGGGTGTTGTACATTTCTTGTGTTAGAAGCCTGGGGCCTGACAGCTGGCTCCTCCCTCAGGACCAAAGGGGCGGGACCCAGTGTCGGTAATCCTGGGAGTTCTCCCTGTGTCAATAGTGGGGGAAGCGTGATCCTGAAGTGGGGTGGGCAGCCTGCGCAGTCTGCAGGGCCCTGCACAAATGGGAGACACAGGGCCCCTGTTTAACAGGGGGTGCTGTAAAATGAATGAAACACAGCCTTTGTTGGTGTCTTCTGCAATCTCTCTATTCTTGTCCTGTCTGGATGTTTCTTTATTACCATTTAACATGGCTCTCCCTTGGGTTCTAAGGACCTGGATAGGTCTGCTCAGTCTGACCTGAGGCTCAGTGTGCACCAGCCACTGCGCTCCCATCCACCAGCCACCTGGAAGACGCACAGAGCTCTTCCAGCAGAGGGAAGTGAGCCTCAGCATCAGACATGGCCCTGTCTCAGGCTCTCTTCCAAGACCTCTGGTGATTTCTTCGAGGGGAAGGGAGGGGAGATGGTTCCACGCAGTCTACCCCAAGGACAGTTCTAAGATATGGTGGTCAGGGAGGAAGTGAGGGCGTTGGGTAAGTCATTTCCCATCAGCCACTGCTGCCTAGGCAGGACCATGTGTATTCCCAGGCAGGGAAGGGACCTGGCAACGAGCTGAGGCCGAGAGCTCCTCCCAGGAGGGCGGGGAGAAGCTAAGACCACAGGCACTGGACACAATAATCTCCCAGCAGACTTTACCTACAGAACACACATGCAAAGAGAAAGTGGTTCGGCAGCTCTAAGTCTGCAATTTCAGAGTAAGACACGCTGAGCCCTGGGCTTTCTGTGTGTGTATTCTGGTCATTCCACCAAAAACCAGGTCCATGTGGGATTCGTAGGAATCTCTGAAGGTACCTGATAACATTCAGACTTCTCTGTCCATCACAGGCCTAATCAGAATCTCCAGAGCAGAGGGTCTGAATGTTGAGGATCACAGGCCCCACCCCCAGCTCCGGTAATTCTAGTGAGTGGACCTTCTGCTTGTGTCTCTGTCAAGGAGTAGCACAAAACACCATGGTGCCCAAAGAGCTGGTCTATTTTGTACGAGACTCGTACAACCTGATTGAGCCAGGGGTGGACAGGTGCTTGACCAGGTCCCAGTGGTATCTCTACACACAAAAGTCTGCCAAGCAGGGGGCAGGGTTGACCCCCATCTGATCAGAATGGGTTTCTCAAGTGGCAAATGTGCCCTGTGAGCAGACCCAGATACACGCCTGTGTTCACATATAGCTCCCGCCCCCCCACCACAGCTGAGTCATGCTGCAGTGTTGGATGGAGGAGACCCTCCTTGTGGGGGTACCCTCTCCCCCCCCCATCCCGAGCTCATAGTCAGTCCATACTTCAGTCTTCAAACGTAGAACTATTGCTCAGAGCAAATCTTTCCACACGGGGCCGTTCTCTGCACAAAATGGCCTCATGCTCAAGGCCTTGCCGTCTTTATTTCTGATGCCCTCTCGACCTCCTTTGACCTGATCTGAAGGAGTCTCTGCTCTTGCAGCCAGAAGAGGATCATTCTCACTGGACAGATAAAGAAACCGGGGTTCAGATTGACAAAGTCACGGGGCCTCCTCAATAGATGATGATGTCAAAGGTCATCGTGGGCCATGGCCCTGAGCACAGCTGCACGCAGATGGCTGAGGGAGGGACCCCGTTGGCAGGCCGAAGAGGGGGCTGTGCTCCCCCCACTGGCTGCAGGTGGGTACTGCACCCCCATCACTCACCTTGGTGCTGGCGGTGAGGACTTCTGCAGACTGCAGCTCTGCCTGGCTGGTGGAGGGCAGTGGGGACCTTATTGTAGATCAAGGCGGTGCCCTGGTGAAACTGCTAAAAGAAATCCACTTGTCCTTTCCTAGAGACCAGGTCCCCAGGCTGACTGGCATCTGCCAGCTGGGTGAGGGACAGACAGCCTCAGAGCTTTCCTCCATGGCGGCCCCGGCGATCGTGGCCACTTGTGGTCGGGACACACAGATGCTGGAATCTTTAGGGGTTTATTCACTCCTGGCGACGCTCCCCCTGGGGTTAGCAAGACCCACTTGGTGTGACTTCCAGTAAGATCACTCGCTGGGGAGGCAGTGCGGCAGGGAGAGGAGCAGGGAGGTGGTGGGGGGAGGCTGGCGGGGGCTCGGAGGCCAGCCTGCCTTTGTCTCAGGAGGGGTCCCATCAATGGCACCCCCATTCTCCCCCGCCCCGCGCTCCTCTCGCAGCATGTGCTGCTGTCCTAACGTCACTTTGGGCCACGGGGCATTTGTTTTCAACTTACCTTCTCAGACTGGACCTGTTATAGAAACAGATGTTATAAAATATTCCAGAAGTTCTAGTGAAATACAAATGTTCGGTCTCCGAGGTGTAACCTTGAAAAGATGCCTTTGCACCTTGTGAAAATAAAGCTGCGGAGTCAGGCCCACAGGCCTTGGGTTGCTTTTCTCCAGAGGCCTCCGTAGCATTTTTGTCTGTAGAGGGAAGATGAGACAGAAGGCCCGCCACTCTTTAATTTGCGAGAACAAGTGGAGTTTCCATTTCTGGGGGCTGAGTGGAGTGTGCCGCTAGGGTGTATAACGTGCATCGGCCTCATGGGGCTCAGAGATGAGCTCATTTGGTGGGACAGAGCACTCAAGAGATCACCTCCCAATCCTACTCCAACAGATACCTCGCTCAGAAGCACAAGGGCCTGATGGGTGCCACTCCTTTCCCACTGAGTGAGACCTCTGTTCCCAAGTAAAATATGAAGCGTCTGTGAGCCGCAGCCTCTGTGCTCTGATTGCCTGGAGACCCAGGGACTGGCGCTGGCCAATCTCTCCTGGGCTGTCCCCAGGGCAGCCACCCAAAGGAAAGGTCTGGAAGACCCGGAGAGTGACATGCACTAGCTTTCTGCATGCCTGGCCACTGGATACTTTGGACTCATATTTAGAACCAGGCCGACACGTTGAGTGCTCTCACAGGACGTGATTGCTGCCTCTGGTCCCTGGAAGGTACGCCACATCCAGGGTGCTTTCTCAGTGGTGAGGGAAGGTACAATGGAGGGCAGTCAGGCACGGGTGTGCCTGTGTAACCATGAATGGTCCTCCATGAATGTGTCTCAATTAAATAATAAACTATGGGGTCCCCCAAGAGCCAAAGTAAGAGAGAATCCATCAGGAACAGCTTCTATTGAAAGACCCCAGACTCCTGGGATACTTTCGTCAACAGGAGGGCGCCCCAGAAAACTCAGACTCCAGGCTGGGAGATGCAATAAACAAGAGGAGTTTATTTGACATTTGCGCAAACGGACTCTCTGCCCCGGTCAGAGAGCCCTGAGCAGCGGTTACAAGCCTTTTTAAAAGGCAAAAACCACAAGATTAACGCATAACACAAAGCATCCCATGATTGGTCCATTTAAAGGTCATCATATATGCCAACAATCACTTTGCCACGCGGGAAATTTTGTAACACTCTTTGTAAAATGATTGGCGCGGGGGACTCAAGGGGGGTGGTTACTTTGGACAATAAGGGTTAGGGCAGTTCACATAGTTACAGACTTGTGATTGGTTGACATTTGGCTTAGCTTGTGGTCTTGCCAGGTGGTCGTTATCTCAAGGTCCTGTCTGGGGAATTTCTAAATGGGAACTGAGGAACACGTACTGTCTGTTCTTTATCTACGACCACTGACCTTGTCCTGGGGCCGGCATCTGGTCTCTGAAACTTCTTAACTCATTTCTGGGAAGGGAATGGTTAGTGCCAGCATAAGCAGGTTTACAGAAGCAGAATCAGCAGTTAGCAAGTTAGTAATGGTAATGGTCAATTTTTAATCTTTCACTATCACCTCACAGAGAGAAGACAGTCCCTTGCAGGGACTGTGTCTAATTTCCTCAAGGTCAGCACCATCATCATTATCATCATCACTGTCACCATCATACCAGCCATCATCAGCACCATTCGCCATCGGTATCACCCTCATCACCACCACCACCATTACAATCATCATCACCAGCACCACCAGTACCTTCCATTCCCATCACCATCACCACCACCATCATCACGACCTTCACAACCACCATCACCACCTTCATTATCATCATATCATCTTCACCCTTCATGCCAATTTATGTATTTTTCCTTTCTATCATTTTTTATTGTAAAGGTGCTGTGTAGAGGGGTTACAGTTACATAGGTCGGGTGTTGGGTACATTTCTTTCAAAACAGTATCACCTCCTCCCTAATTTTCTCCCAGTCCATGCCAATCTAGAAGGTACCGGTAAATAGCCTAACATAATCCCTCCTATAACAACCACATAAGCCACACAGCAGGGGCAGTTCTGCCATTCAATAGAAGGAGAAGCCAAAATTCAACAAGATAAAGATACTGGTGCTGCCCATTCTAAACTGCAGAGGTTTTCCAGTGAGATGCTAGACTTAACATTAGGAAGAGCTTTGGTGACAGAAGTGAAGAGAGAAAATGTGCGTGTATGTGCACATGTACACATACATGGGTATGTGCATGCATGTGTGTGCACATGTGCATGTGTGTACATGTATGAGGGCTTGTATGTGGTGTTAAGCAGCAGTAGTATTAGAAGCATTGAGAATGGATGACAGGTGTGAACCTGTGCCATGTGCTTTGAGAACTCTGCTGCTTTTTGCCCAAATGAATGCTCATTTGGGAGTTCCTCTATCACAAGGCATCTTCTCCAAGTACTGTCATGGTTCTCATGTCCAGAACAGAGTCCTATGCTCTTAGCATGGCCTAGGTGACCTTTCCTGGCTGGTCAGGTCCTGCCAACTTCCCACCCCATCCATTGTCACCAGTCCCCTTTTGTGAAGCCTCAGCTGCACTTTTTCCTGCTCTCTGGCTCCATGGTACCACCTGCCCCAGTCAGAAGACCTTGTGTGAATCCAGAGATTCTTGTGGGGGGGAAAGGAAGAGGGGGAGGAAGGGGGACGGGAGAGTGGGGAGGGATCCTCACCTCTGCAGTGGGGAATGGACAGTAGGTCATGGGCAGCACACACCATCACTACTGACTGCTAGAATGACAAATGGAGAGGCTCTGTCTTCATCCATCTTTGCAGTCCTAGAAACCAGCCTGGCACAGATGCTTCATACACTTGGGAGACTAAATGAGTGGCAGAGAGAGACAAGGCATTTTGGACGTCTTGAAGGAAAGTCGACCCATCAATCAATCATTCTATTGGGCCCTGCCCTGCACTGTCTCGGACAAGATCACTCAGAAATTGGCAGCACAGCCCATTAGTCCAGTCATCTACTCAGTAAGTAACTTATTGAGTGGTTTTCTGTGCCAAGGGCTCCCTTGGCTGCCAGGGATTACAAAGATGGACAGGTCTGAATACTTGAAAGAGAATTCCCAAAACACAATGAATCCTGGAAGAGAGTCCAGTGGGAGACTGGAGAAGGTGGTGCTGATGGCCAGGCTGAGGCTTAGGTAAAGGAGAAACCCGGGCAGGCAAGAGAAGCTGGCAATGCCTTCAGGGGCTGGAGGAGCCCGCGTTCTGCATCATCTAGGGCACAGGAGAGATCAGGAGAACCATTCTGTAAGCGACGCGTTGTGAATGAGACGATGAGGACAAGAGTGTTTTTTTCCCCCTGGAGATGGTGCTACAAGAGGCTGGACCACAGTGAGGCGAATGCGCAGTACCTCAGGACAGAAAATGTCTCCTGTAAAGGACCAGAGCATAAAGGTGTCCAGCCTTGTAGGTTCTGCGCTGTTTCCGCTTACAATTGAATAGCTGTGCTGTAGCTTCATGAGGAGTCATAGAAACAGGGGGAAGAGTGATTGTGGCTGTGTTCCAATAAAACTTTATTAATGTGCATCCAAATTAGAATTTCATATAACTCTCATATGTCATCAAATGCTATTCTTCTTTTCATTTTTTTCTCCCAAACATTACAAAAATATAAAGATAAATTGCTCTTTGCTAGATAATAGGAAAATAGGTGGCCAGTGGATTTTTCAGTCCATGGACAGAGTTTGACTCGTGGTCTTGTACTCACTTGGCTGGCTTGCTCCTGATGGTGTTCTACCACTTGAGCCACAGCTCTAGCCTTGCTTTTTGCTCATTATTTTGGAAGTAGAATCCCATGGATTTTTCTTCCTCAGCTGGCTTCAAACTATGATCTTTTGAATCTCCATTTCCTGAGTGCTTAGCATTACAAGCATGAGCCACCTGCAGCTGGCAGTTCCAAATTTCTAACAAGATCTGGTATCACAATCCAGATCTGGACCATACTTTCAGGACCACCACCGTGGTCTTGACAGCAAAGCAGACACTGTCAGGATCGCACAGGGGTACAAGTTGTATCGTGGTGAAAGTTCAGAGCACAATGTGTCACAAGGGTTCACCAGGGAGCTGTGCCCAGGGTGTGAATCCCAGGAGCCAGGCTAGGTCCGGCAAGGGCCCCCAATGAGTTTCATACAAGTTGGAATTTTCCACAACACTCACTTTTAGTGAGGTGTTGCCAAATGAAGGATGTTTGCCAACAGCCCAAACACGAGATTTTTTCCTGACTTTCATGTTCTGCTCCCACAGGGGTGGTATTGGGCTAAGTATCTAAAAAGCCATCTCTTATCCCCAATCTCCTGGGACCCACATCTCCATTCTGACAGATGGGGGCAGCAGAGACCACCCCATCCAGTAACTTAGTAAATGACCCTCTCTGATGGCAGGGCCCATGGTGAGTACTGACATGGCTTGTTCTGGCCAAGGAACCTGGAGATGAGTGAGGTGGTGAGCAGAGCCTGGTGGCCAGGCTGGAAGTCTCCCCTGTGTGCATACCCTGGGTTCTCAACCATGGATGTGTGCCTGAACTTTTAAAAACCTTCACATCTCATCTTAATGGCGACACCCGAGGTGTCTCATTTGGCTCAATTTCCTCAATACATAAAACTAACAATGACAACATGAGATTAGGCAAATGCTTGAAATGGCATGGAAACCAGCCTGCTGCTTGGTGCAAACCACACTCAGATCATGCTTTTGTATCCTTTAAATAATGTGAATAACAAATGTTTCTTGTAGACATATCCTAATGCAGGTAAGCCAAAACAGGGGAAGTTGAGGCTCCAGGCTGGGACAGCTCCTCCTGAAGGGCCCTGGGACTTATTGCTGCTCTTGGGCCCAGTCCTGCTGGGAGGAGCCCACGGCTCCTCCAGCCTCCCCGGGGCTCCAACAGTAAATCCTTTCTTTGTGGCCCCACGTGGTGTTTTGCTTTGTGTAGATTCTGGTCCTTGGAGTCCTCTGTAGAAGGTATTCATCTCCTGTGGCACAAGTTCTTCCCTGCCTTCTCCATGAGCACCACCTAGGATATATATCCTTGGTGCTCCCTTCCCTCATCTCCCTATGGGAGGCTGGGCTCAGGGTCAGCCTCCTTAGTCCCATCCAAGAAGGACCCTTCCGAGGGGCTTGCTGGAGTACAGACACCAGAGTCTGACAGTTCTAAGTGGTGTCGATCATGCATCTTCATTTGCATAGATCCAGTGGGTCGAAGTTGGATTTGGTCAGGAGGCTGATTCCCATCCAGAGAGGTCACCTCTGGGCTCTCTACTCACTGCACTCTGATTCCCAGTGGCCAGAAGCTTCCGGAGCCAGGTTTGATGGAGGCAGAAAGGGAGCTTGTGTAAGAGTGGACGTCGTGGAAAGCCATGGGGCCATTTAAGGGCATCTACATCTGAGGAAATGGGAAAGGAGGAGACAGGACGGGGGAGATTGGAGGGGGAGGGGACAAAGAGTATCTCCTGTGGGCCTCCGATGGGGGCAGGGAAGTTCGTGCCAGTGTCTTCCCTCCTGCCTGTGCTGAGGTCTCTGGCCAGCCCCAGGACTGCTGCTGGCCATGGAAGAATGTTCACGTCCTCATTTGTCCTATTTCTACTACTTGAGGTACAGCCTCTGTCCCTTCCACATGGAGACAGGAAGCAAAATGGAGAGAAGCATGGAGAAGTCTGTACTGGAGTCCCCCTGCCTGGGCTCCTCCCCGTTAGTCCCTAGGGCTTTCTGTCCAGAGCCCTGTCCTCTGCAAGCCCAGCTGGGGAGGATGTGGGGCTCCCAGGCTGCGCTCTGTCTTGGTCCTCGTGAACACGTGGCAGCCCTGGCCAACAAAGGCCATCTCTACCGAACAACAGACACCGGGAACAGCCAGTGTCAGCCCAGAGTGAGCTGTGAGTCGGGACACAGGCCGGACCCGCTGAGGTTGACCGGTCAGTGCAGAAGAGCCTTCAGGCTCCCACCTGGCTTGTGACTTGCTGGGAGCTCTGGATCGCTCTCCATGTCTCCCTCTCTCTGTCTCCGTCCTTCTGTGTCTGCGTTGCTCTTTGTGTCTGTCCTCTTCACCCCTGTGTGTCTCTGTCCTCTCCCATACTCTCTCTGTGTCTCCATTTCTCTTTCTCTGACTTTCTCTCTGTCTTTTTGTGTCTGTGTGTTCGCCTCCCTCTTTCTCTGTCTCTGTGTCTGTCTCTCTGTCTCTTACTATCTCTCTCTATCCTTGGTCTCTCTGCTCTCTGCCTCTGCCCTCCTGGTGTCCTGTCTGTCTCTGTGGAAGGGTTTCTGCTCTTGTCAGCCTCTCTTTCTTGAGTCACTGTCTGGACCCGAAATGTCACTCAGACCCTGGTCCCCAGAGGAAGTTCTTTCACACGTTTCCAGTTTCCAAGGCAACCATTTCCTTGGGACCCAAAACATTCACTCTCCTCTTTCCATTTGTTTTCTGGTCAGATTTTTTCCCTGCAGTGACATCTAGTGACCAAGCACAGGGAAAACCTCCGTGATTTATACCTGCCTCAAAACAATGTCAGCGCAGGAAGTGTGCTCCGCGTGTGTGGCCGCTTTCCTGCCCGCAGCCCCCGTCCTGCTGCTCTGAGTCCACGCAGCACCGGGGCCTCTTATGCAGGTGACCACTGATAGCATGTGGCTGTTGCTCCTCGGCTCAGAGTATTGGAAAAGGTGTCACCCCAGCCCGAGATGGTGGCCTCTGTCGTCCCCACTTTTGTGCCGTGACTCGTTCCCAGGATGGAAGTTGTTTCCTGACACCCAGAGGGAATCTGCACCCCCTCTTCCTGCTGCCCCTCCTGTCAAGGGCCCAGAACACTGGGGACATCAGCCACTTTTCCTAGCAAAGCGATGGCAGTGTCACCTTCGTTCGCAACCTCGGAGGGGACAACGGAGGATGGCGGGTAGAAGCTCTGTGGTAGGAGAAAGGTTGCAGATAGAACGTTCTGCACTGGCCCAGCAGGACCAGAGGGGGCATCCTGTCACTTCCAAGGGGCTGCGCAGGCTGACAGCCGGCTCAGAGCCGATCTGTGCGTGGACAGCTTCTCTGCTGCTCACGCTGTGGGCCAATGTCCCCATGGGAGCCTGGCTCCTGGCCATGGTCCACCCCGTGTCAGTTCCACCAGTGCCCTGTGCTCCAGGCTTCCTGCACTCTCCCTTTGCAGCTTCTCCACCAGGAGGCAGAGTCACTGGCTCTTAATTCTCTCAGATTTGCACTAAGTTCTGGGCACCCAAGGCAAAGGGTGCTGATGCTCTTCATGGGGGAAGGAAGAGGCCCAACCTAGGTTTGCAAAACCCAGTAGCACCCCTGGTCTGTGACTTGTTACCCTAGGCCAGCCAGACCTAATGCTAGTCACTAGAACATTCCAGAACAATTTATACATCTCAGACCGTGAGCCCCGTGAGTTGTGAGATGAAAGCTGATGCCACCCACCCGGGAGTCAATCTCCCTTGTCCCCTGTATCCTCGCTGTCTCTGCCACCTGCCCTCTGGTTGCTTAGGGACCGTCTGAGACATCACACGGACTGTGAAGCCCCATGATGCTTGTGTCCAGGCAACCCTTACTTTACTTCGTAGCATCTACAAAATCCAGACCTTGATTACAGCGTATCGTTGTAGCTGTTCTGTTTTATGTTATTACTGACTACTATTAATCTCATACCATGCCAAGTTTGTCTATTAAAACCATCACACGTATAGGCTTTGCTGCTACACACCATGCTACACACCCTTCAATGCCTCTTGTCTATACACGATGACTTGGGAGGAGAAATCACTGGCAGGACTTGAGGTTCAGGATGCTACTGCGTCCTCTGGCTGCTGTACAGACGGAGGGGAGAGACAGGATTGGAAGCAGGTGCCCAGGAGGTTATTTATTGCTGCCATCCCAGTGCACTGGGGGTAACCAAAGACTGGCGGCAGCCAAGGGGAGAGCAGAGATCCCACGTGGTAACTGGCTGCTGGTGGTACCCACAGGGGCACGGCGCTGTGTGATTTGGGGAGGGGGATGCTGGGCTACGGACACCACAGGCCTGATGAAGATGCAGTCTGGCCCTCAAAGACAGCGAGCTCTGGTCCCCTGGAGCCTCCAACTATTCTTCTACCAGTGAAGACTTTGCAGACGTGGTGACAGATCTTGAGATGGAGACGTCGTCCTAGACACTGTCCAGGTTGCTTCAAAATCTGTCAGCGAGTGTCTTCATGAGCCGGGAGCTGAGGGCATTTGGCCCGCAGTAGAAGGCACAACAATCCTGAGGTGGAGTCCTGAGCAAGGCAGCCGGAGCCAAGGCGCAGCACCGGCACCGGCCACCAGGAGCTGGCTGGGCCCGGGAAACTCTCAGGGCTGGGACCCAGAGGAAGAGTGTCTCCGCTGACGCCCAGGTTGCCGTCCAATGACGCTCACTTCTAGAGGGAGACGCAACGCATGGTTTCCTAAGCTTCCAAGGCTGTGGTCATTTGTGGTAGTAGCTGTACAATGGGAGGTTTGGGGAGCATGAAAGGAAGCCGCTGGGCTCTGGAGGGAACCTTGGCTCCCAGAACCTGCAGGAAGCGGGCAGAGGAGCAGCGCCCTCTCCTGGGGGGATCATAACACAGTCTCTCACCTTGACTGTCCTGTCAGGGCACCTGGTCCACACCGTCAAGCTACTGTGGGGTCAGGAAGGGCACCCTCCTCCCTCCTCCCAGGGTCATTCCTCCCCCTCCTCCCGGTGCCCAAACTCTCCCCTCCTCCTGGTGCCCATCCTACCCCCTCCTCCTGAGCCCCAGAGCACAGAGAGCCGGACAGTCTGGCTGAGCCCCTGAGACCTTGATTGTTTCGTATAGCAGCCCAGGGGCAGACACACAACACCTGAGCAGCACCTGATGTACAGGGTACTCAGTCTGTGTCGGGTCAAGGAGGCCGTGGGCTAGTGTCTGGAAGCTCAAGGCACAGGAGCACATTGATTGGCAGGCGAGAAAGAGCAGGGTGGGTGGACCTCCTAGGGTTTGAAGGCGTTTATACGGGAGATTATTGGAGGGGCTGGGAAGGTGGCTCAGTGGTAGAGTGCTTGCCTCCCATGCATGAGGCCTTGGGTTTGATTCCTCAGCACCACATAAACAGAAAAAGCCTGAAGTGGCGCTGTGGCTCAAGTGGTAGAGTGCTAGCCTTGAGCTGAAGAGCTCAGGGACAGTGTCCAGGCCCAGAGTTCAGGCTCCATGACCGAATATACATATATATATATATACATACATATATATACATATATGTATGTATGTATGTATATGTATGTGTGTGTATATGTATGTATGTATTGGAGCCAGGCACTGATGCTCACATCTATAATCCTAGCTACTCAAGAGACTGAGATCTGAGGATTACAGTTCAAAGCCAGCCTGGGCTGTGAGACTTGTCTCCAATTAGCCACCAGAAAACCAGAAGTGTTCAGGGACAGCGCCCAGGTCTAGAGTTCAAGCCCCACGACCACCACTACCAACAACAACAAAAAACTGGAAAATAGCCATCTTTAAACAAAACGGTTATTTTGTGAAATTCAGGTTGTTGGCAACTGGATTCTCCACTAGGGAGCTGAGTTGTTGGCGGTCATCGGTCACTCGGCTCAGCGGATGCTGTGGCTCCTGTGAAGCACGCAAGGGCAACGTCCCTGCGTCCGTGACTCCTGCCGTCCTCAAGCTAACCCGCGCATTCTCTCTAGTCCCACTCTTGGAGGTAAGGTCTCCTGTCCTCCAGGGCGCTGCCTCCGTGTCCTGCGGGAATGCCCAGAGCCTCACGTGACACCCCACACAGCCCCCTGCCACCTGACTGGCTCTGCTGTCCTCACCTGCCAACCATTTGTCTGTGGGGCCCAGCGGTCATGCAGTGACCTTCCCCGCAGGGGGAGCTTGGCCAAGGCCGAGCAGGCCTTCCCTCCTCGCACATCAGGGTGTTAGCGCCTATTTGCCAGCCATCTCTGCTTGTGATTGCACAGGGGGAGTGGAGAGAGAGAGAGAGGCGCTGGCTGTTCTCTGTAGCTCAGGGAGAGGAATTATGCAGAGGCAGAAGCAGGAGGAAGCTGTGTCTAACACACACCCACACAAAGCGCACTTGCACACACACACACACAGAGAAACACACATAATCGCACACATTCGCACTCTGTCCTCTGGGTGAGGAACCCTGGGATTTGTCTGCCAATACCAGGCTGTTTCTTCTTCTGCCTGCCTCATGTGCTCACCTGGGCAGCCTCCCCACCTGCCCTTCCTGCCCGCAGAAGAGGCCCAGCACAGAGACAACCAACAGCTTCCCCTTTGCAGGGAATTATCCCCACATTCGTTGTCCCCAAGCTCGCAGCCTATCTGCAATGCGTGGGGCCCGGCCGATGTCACTGGACCGTTTAGACTCAGGCCTTCGGGAGCAGGAATCCAGGAGGTGACATGCGGGCTGCAGCAGGACACAGGTGTGTGTCTGTCTGCCCACCCCAGGGACGGGCTCTGCAGGTGGCAAGCCACATGCTGAGCAAGGTCTGGTGTAGCTGCTAACAGTGACGCATTTGTCTAGGGGGAAAGCAGCAACAGAAGGAACCCTCTGCAATAAGACAGGGCAGGGTTTTGAGCTTAGAAAGACATCAGCTTCAAACCTGCCATTTCAGAAATCCAGGTGGAGGTGGCAGCTGGCCCACTTTTGGAGAAGTGAGCCCCACGGCCTGGGAGGTGGGCTGGGAGGGTGGCTCAGTGGTAGCGCGCTAGCCTTGAGCTGAAGAGCTGAGGGACAGCGCCCAGGCCCAGAGTTCAGGCCCTACGACCGACAAAAACAAAAACAACAAAAGAAAAGAAAGAAAGAGAAACTTGAGTCACAAATAAAGATAGCTGGTGAGCACTCATTGACGAGGCAGGCCTGGCCCAGGGGCGTGTCTGTCATGGGGCCAGGACTTGCTTTTTCTGCTCTGGTCCCGGGCTCTGAGCTCTTCACCGTCGAGGCAGGGAGACCATGCAGATCAACCATGGCGGGAAGCCTCATCCACCACAGCATCTCCTCAGCTTTTAAAACCCAGTTTCTCTGAGGAGGAAGTTTAAAATGAATCGCTGTTTGCAAAGCTAAGGTGGAGTATCGAAACTTGTGGAGACGAACGCGGCAGGGGCCATGGCAGGAGCATCTTTGGGAGCTTCTTTGTGTTCCTGTACCTCGGCAGAGGTGTGGGCCTGGGGAGTAGTTCCTGCAATCTCCACTCTTCCCCTCCCACAGTCCAAGTTTAATCTTTGTTTTCTAGTGAATTGGCCGAATCAGAAGCCTTTTGATCATGATCATAATTCAATGTGTTTGAAACAGAAGTTATATTTAACTATCAGAGAAATATTCCATATATACCACAGGATCTTGGACAATGATGATTGTCTGAAGAAGCTCCTCTAAATGGATAGAGGTAAAGAGATGAAGAGCAGTCTTATTCCAACATCCGGAAGGTCCTGGCACATTCTTCCTTCAATGAGTAGCCAAGGAAACGTGCAGGATTTTGGTGTTCTCCACTCTTTGTGTCTGTGCAAACGTTTATATTTATATAATATGCAATGCCATTGATTGATTAAATGCTTTAAGCCTAATAACTTTATTCAGGTAGTAACAACCAGGACACATAGGTAAGAAGGATCTTTGGTAGTCAACAAATTCTCCCAATTGGGAGGGAGAAGAAACTGAGCATTACAGCTGTGCTGGGGCCCCTAATTCCTCACACTCCTGGGTTCAAATGCAGTATAGCAGTTATGCTCCAGTCCCAGTTTTGAGTTTGTAAATACAAAGACACTTCTGTCACTGTCAACCTAGACAGCAAATCCAGTCACATCTGATGAATTTCCAATAGGTGTGGTGGAGGTGATTTGGTGGTGGTAGTGTGGTGGTGATGGTAGTGATGGTGATGGTGGTGATGTGGTGGTGATGGTGGTGGTGATGGTAGTGATGGATGGTGGTAGCAGTGATGATAGTGGTGGAGGTGATGAAATTATGATAGTGATGGTGATGGTGGTAGTGGTGACAGTGATGGTTGTGGTAGTGGTGATAGTATTGATGAATGCAATGGTGGTGGTGATGGTGGTAGTGATGGTGATAGTGATGGTGATGGTGGTGGTGATGATAATGGTGATGGTGGTGGTGATGATAATGGTGATGGTGGTGGTGATGATAGTGGTGATGGTGGTGGTGGTGGTGATGGCAGTGGTGATGTGGTGGTGGTGCTGGTGGTGGTGGTAGTGGTTGTGGTGATGATAGTGATGGTGATGGTGGTGATGCTGATAATGGTGATGGTGATAGTGATGGTGGTGGTGGTGGTAGTGATGGTGGTGGTGATGGTGGTGATGGTGATGGTGGTGGTGGTGATGGTGGTGGTGGTGATGGTGGTGATGGTGATGGTGGTGGTGGTGATGGTGGTGGTGGTGATGATGGTGGTGGTGATGATGGTGGTGGTGGTGATGGTGGTGGTGGTGATGGTGGTGATGGTGATGGTGGTGGTGGTGATGGTGGTGGTGGTGATGATGGTGGTGGTGATGGTGGTGGTGGTGATGGTGGTGGTGGTGATGGTGGTGGTGGTGATGGTGGTGGTGGTGATGGTGGTGGTGGTGATGGTGATGATGGTGATGGTGGTGGTGGTGATGTTGATGGTGATGGTGATGCTGATAATGGTGATGGTGGTGATGGTGGTGCTGGTGCTGGTGGTGCTGGTGGTAGTGGTTATGGTGATGATAGTGATGGGGTGATGGTGGAGGTGATGGTGGTGATGCTGATAATATTGATGGTGATAGTGATGGTGGTGGTGGTGGTGGTGGTGATGCTGATAATGGTGATAGTGATGGTGGTGGTGGTAGTGGTGATGGTGGTAGTGGTGGTGATGGTGATAGTGATGGTGATGGTGGTGGTGATGATAGTGATAGTGGTGGTGGTGGTGATGCTGATAATGGTGATAGTGATGGTGGTCGTGGTGATGGTGATGGTGGTAGTGGTGGTGGTAGTGGTGGTGGTGATAGTGATGGTGATGGTGATAGTGATGGTGATGGTGGTGGTGATGATAGTGATAGTGGTGAGGTGAGAGTGATGGCTTTTGGTGGTGGTGGTACTGGTGGTGGTGGTAGTGGTTGTGATGATGGTGATGGGGTGATGGTGATAGTGATGGTGGTGATGGTGGTGGTGATGATAGTGATAGTGGTGATGGTGGTGGTGGTGGTGGTGGTGGTAATGTGGTGGTGGTGGTGGTGGTGGTGATGTGGTGGTGGTGGTGGTGATGCTGATAATGGTGATGGTGATGGTAATGGTGGTAGCAGAAGTAATGGTGATGCTGCTGGGAATGATGGTAAAGTTGATGAGCTTGCTTTCTAAAAATCAAAATTGCTATCCTATTGCCCAGGTGCTGAGGGCTGAGGGGCTCAGAGGTCGCTGGTTCAGGAGCAGGCTAGGCTGTGAATGGGCAGCAAAGATCCAGAAGGCGGCAGATGCTGCAGTTCTGGGGTTCTCAGGAGAGCATCAAGGGCACAGAGGCTCTGGCCTGTGCTGGGCCGCTTCCTGCCACCAACCCCAGTGGGAGGAGGGGAGAGGAGAAATGCTGGGGGAGTGGGGGACAGAAATCTCAATAGAGCAGTGAGTCTCTGACTCTCACTGTCCACCATGTGGACAGCGCCTCATGTGGACAGCAGCTCAGGGCCCACTGGGAACACATCTTCAGTGCAGATGGTCAGGCCCAGTCTCAGATCTTCTAAGGATGAAGCTCAGCAGGCGGGGCCGGAAAGCGGCTGTGAGCAGTTCCTCCAGTGACCCTGTGCAGGCCTCCTCCTCACTTTTTGTCTTCTTTTCACCTTTCCTCCTCCACGGAGAGTGTCCAGCTGCTACTTCCCCAGCCATGAGAACCGAGCAGAAGCCGCCTCCTTCGGGAGAATATGGACCCTCTCATGAGCAAAGGCAAGCAGGTACCCCGAATATGCAGCCAACCATAGCACCCCACGATACGCATCCCTAGAGGACTGAAGTCCCGCTCTTCAAGTTTTCTAAGAATCCTCACAGGAGCCTGATTCAATCTCGATCTTCCATGATAGATGGAATCTCACAAATACGAATCATTAGATATTTAAGAAAGTGTAGGATACTGGAGGACAACTAACCGGCTGAGGTAGCTGGCATGGTAATTGGCCAGGAAGGAAGCAGCACTAACACAAGTAAGAAAATAAAAATTTTTAAGCCTAATTAATACCTGCAGGGACTTTTAAGGATAAATACTGCATTCGTTAAGCCAAGATAGGCTGTTATAAAAATGATTAATAAGAGGACAATAAAGTTATTGGAAATTAAAAACAATAAAACAAGTAGCAATAATAATCTAAACAGAAATGGTGGAAGAACTAGCTAGTGAGATGGACTTCGTCGGGTGTTGTTTAGAAAACAGAACATGAAGAAAACTTCAAAGGGAGCAAAGCAGCCATGAATGACTCAGAAGATTCACTACAGGGAACAGGAGGACATCTATTCTTAGGTTATTGAAGTGTCTACCGTGAATATGAGATATTTCACAATTTCAGAAAAGCAATAAGCATAAATTTTGAACCTTAGGATCTCACTGGTGAAAACTCCATGTTCACACCATTAGATGTTTGCTAATATGTTGACAACTCTTTCTCTAGGTGGTGGGATTCAAGTCTGCATCTGTTTCAAGAAGGAAGTATCATCATCATCATCATCACCACCACCATCATTATTAGTTTGATGCCAGTATTGGGGCTTGAACTCAGTCCTCCTATTCTCCCTTGGCTTTTCCACTCAAGTCTGGCACTTTACCACTTGAGCCATCCAGCATTTTGCTGGCTAACTGTAGGTAAGGGTTTCTTAGATTTGTCTTCCTGGGCATTGTTTTAAACTCCTATCTCAAATCTCAGCCTCCTGAGGAGCTAGGATTGAAACGTGAGCCACAGGTGCCTGTTCTGATCAGAGACTCAGCTTGTAGATTCTGTGACCACATAACAAGCACCAGGAAACAGCTCACTCTGCTTGGTGCTAAGTTCTCCACACAGGTTTTTGAGACAGAGGCACACGGAACCAAAGACATGGGTTCCATCTAAAGCTTAAGTGTGAGGTTCTAGCCCCTCATCAGCGTTGTTTCCCCCTCCCCCCCTCAGATAACAGGAACAGAGCCCTGCTTTCTTCCAACCACATGGGGGCCACAGTCAGCTCTCTCACTGCTGGAACACACTAACAGGGCTTCGCTTCATGGACCCATGGCTCACGTGAAATCCAGGCTGTTGTCCTTTTTCTTTTATTATAATCTCATGTCATCTGTAACCTTTTTATCCTCAAGGATGCTTTTAAGGTGTCACCAGCTAGTTATTCTGTGTAACAAACCGCCCCCTGCAAGAAAAAGTGGTTTAATGATACGGCGTGGGGCTTCATGCAGTCTTGGACAGGCTCCATGGAGGTTGTCCATGCATTAACAAGTTGGTTAGGGCTCGTAGCTGATCTGTGGGGGGTCTCAGTCAAGGAGACTAAGTCGTCTGTGCTGAGCACGGTGTCTCTCCTTGAGTGTCTCCGCCCGAGCTGCTCTCATCATGAAGACAGAGGTTTGAGGGAAAGCGCTAGGATACAGATCGGTGACAACTGAAATTGGGATTCACTCAATTACCTCCAGCCCATGCGATTGGCCAAGGAAACTTAAAAGACCAGTCTGCTGTCAGGAGACACAGAAGTACCTCGGACTTCTTTAGAGAAAAGAATCACATTGCATAGGGCTAGTATGAAAAGGGTTGAGAGTTATGGTCAATCTACTGAAAGTTGATTCCATAACCCTGTGATGCGTGCCATAGTCCCTGGGACCTGATGGAGAAAGACAGCATGCATAATCACACTCTCAGGCTGTGCTGTGAGCTGCCACGTTGCCCTCAGGGAAGACCTTGGTGCATAGAATAAACTCTTGGGGTCTAGTTTCTCCTCCTCTCCCTCCCTTTTCCTATTCTACTTGTCTTCTCTTCCCCACACTTCTCTCCAGGTCAGGGTGACCTGAGTGACCCAGAACTGTCATGGAATGGTCGCCTTGGGCCCCAATGCCTGTCCCCAGTATGTCCCCATGTCATACAGTTTTTCCTCATATGGATGGTCCACCACACACACACACACACACACACACACACACACACACACACACACCACACACACACACACTCCCCCTTCTGAGTCTGATTGCCTCTCAAGAGACATCTGCATTGCTTTACTGCCTCAAATGACTACTCACCTAAGGAAAAGAGAGAGATAGAGGAATGAAAAGAGGCAAAGACTGTCTACCAGGCTTACTATCAAAACCTGGAACTCTTAGCAAGGTGCTGGTGGCTCACACTTGTAATCCTAGCTACTCAAGAGGCTGAGTTCTGAGGATGGAGGTTCGAAACCAGCCTGGGTAGAAAAGCCCCTGTGAGATTCTTATCTCCAATTAACCACTCAAAAATTAGAAGTGGAGCTGTAGCTCAAAGTGTGGTAGAGTGTTATCCTTGAGCAAAATTGCTCAGGGACAGTGGCTGAGACCTAAGTTCAAGCCCCATGACTGAAAGTAAAAAGGAACTTGGTTCATTTGGGGGTGAAACAAAGGCAGATGACAGATGTTAAGCCTTGTTGGAAATGTGGCATCAAATCCACAAAACACCCAGCAAATTCTTGCCCTGTTGATTCCCGGCATGTTTATGGGTCCCTGGAACACCCGTCTTTTGGCCGGGGAAGGGAAACAATGGCGTCCTTCAGTCCCTCCATTCCTTTCTGAGCCAAGCGATGACACCATCAAGGCTCTGATTTTCCTCCTACACAAAGAGAGATTAATGACTAAGATCACAAGAGGAGTGATTGTTTGGCCAGCTTCGCTCAGTTTGGTGGTTAAAATACTTTCTTTCACAAAATGCAACATTGCCCTAAAGGTAACAAAAACCCTGTGGTGTGCTATGCCTCTTCCCCCACAGGGCCACACACGAGGACACCCCGCCTGCCCGCCAGCACCCTGGTTGTCCTGGCCCACATTCTTTCTTGGTAGCCCCAGCTGCCAAGAAGTCAGGACTGCATGGGAAATAGCCACAGTGAAACCGACACATTTGGGCCAAGGTCAGAAAACCCCACTTGTGAAATCCTAAGGTCTTTGTTTGGACAGTCAAGGATGTAGGAATTGAAACCTAGGAAGTGTTGAAGCTATCTGTGCCCCACCTTTGGGCTCCATGCCCCTGGCTGTGAGTGGTGAAGGGTGAGCGATGGGCAAGTCCTGGGTAATGCTCAGTTCTGGACTGTGATTCCAGTCAGTTTGTTACCTATCTGTTGTGCCTGTAGCATTTTCCCGGAGACAAACAGAGCTCCATCTCACCTTCTTGGAGCTTGTCGAGGATGTTTACAGGAATTTGCTAAGGCCTGGAGGCTGGTGGGTCCTTGTGAACGAGGGAGGCTCCCCCAGATGGGCAGATGGCTATTCTACATGAGCAGTGACTTCCTCTGGTCAGATCACTGGGGCTCAGGCTTCACCAGCATTCATTAACAAGCCAAAGTAGGAGGAGTCACTGCTTCTTTCAACTAGATTTGGCAGGACATGACTGTTCATGTGAACAACAGGGGGAAAGATGATCTATCCGTGACTTTATAAAATATTTCATCTAGACCAATAAAGAAGTTAATATTCTGAAACCCAAGCTTTTACATTTTCTGTCAGCGCAACTAGAAACATCTGTCTGTGTCTCAGCTGGTTCCATGAGGGTACATAACACTTGAAATGTGGTTTCTGCCATGGAGGGACTGACTGTATTTTATTTATGTTTAATGAATTTCAATGTGACTCATCACAAGTCTCACCTAAGCAACTGTTATAGCTGTGGCTTCTTTTGAAGTCTAGCATTCAGTTACTGCTCCTAGGCATTTACTCTGGAGAAAG
Source organism: Dipodomys ordii (assembly GCF_000151885.1). Classification (NCBI taxonomy): domain Eukaryota; kingdom Metazoa; phylum Chordata; class Mammalia; order Rodentia; family Heteromyidae; genus Dipodomys; species Dipodomys ordii. The sequence goes on along the minus strand of NW_012267217.1, from coordinate 65,189,736 downwards.
GAAAATGCAGGAATACACAGAGCCATGTGTTCAAATGGATGCAGCAGATGTATTCCTAACAGACAGCAACTGGAGACTACACAGGTGTCTATCAAGTGATGAGTGCATACAAAGATCAGTGTCTATCCACCCAGGGGAACCTCACTCAGAGCAGGGGAAAAACACTGCAGACATGATGCTGAGTGGAAGGAGCAGGGCTGCCTGCCCGTATGATTCTATGTCTCTAGAGAAGGCTATACTGTGGTGACAGAAAGCACATGAGTGGTAGCCAAGGACTGGGAGTCAGCCATGGAGACGGAAGACCTGCTCAGAAGCATGGCTGGCCCAGGATTGGAAGTGTTCTGCTCCATGAGAGTAATGATGATGGAACACAACTGTGTGCTGCCGGGGCAAAGCTCATCATATGGCATACTTGAACTTGGTGTTGTCTATTCAAGATAAATGATACTCCTGTAAAGCTGACCTCAAAAGTGCTCTAGCTTTGTACATGAAAATTATGAAATTGGTGTCCTATGTGTCTCTTATTTCTGTATTTATGTAGGTGAGCACAGAAGACAGTGAGAGCCAAATTGTAGGCAGTGTGGCCAAGCTGACTCGTGAGTTGAGTTCTCTCAGCTGGTAAGGCCATGATTTACAAGACTACAATATATTTCCTGAGGAACACCGTGGTGCGTGGAGTTGTAGTTGCATGTATTTTGATGAAGTCCATCCAACACCAGACAGGATCGCACCACCCTCTGCCTTTTGCCATTTCTGAGTCGGAACTCTTCACACTCAGTATAGTTTCAACAGAGCAACACAGACAAGTGTCTTGTGAGAATCCATCAACCCTGACTGGACCACTGGAAGGGATGGAGCTATTGCAGCCAGGGCTCCTGCAGAGCAGAGGCTAAATGACTGCTGTGAAGACCCCAGCCTGTGAGGGTCAGAGAGGAGCTGGTCCTCATGAACTGGAAGAGCCTCTCTTTGAGGGGTAAAACTCCTAGGGAGAAGCACTGTTAGCAGAAGCTGCATTAAAAGCTGCAGATGTTGTCCATAAAGGCAGCTGGAAACCAATTGCTCCCAGGAGCAATTTGGAGCTCCATGCTGCCCCTAGTTTGGAGGATATTGATTCATTGCAAGAAAGTAATTCTTATTCGTAGGCACCCCTTCCCAAAGAGGAAGAATTACTCATGCCCAGGCTCTTCCCTCCAGAATATCATGACCAAAGCCACCCGGCAGAGCTGAGTTTTGCAGGCTGGGCTGCTGTGTGTTTGAAGGATACTGAGGGAAACACTGAAAAAGTCAAAGAATTGAACACAAATTGGTCCCTGCTCCCTCCTGAAAGTCTACTAAACAAGCAAAATTATCTACTTTTCCATTTATTCTCTTTGCTCTTTAGTTATGAAACCCCAAGGACAAATGGAAGAGAAGACAATAGAAAGCAAGGTTTGAAAGCAGCTGAACAGCAGAACCAGAGGAGAGTAAAGCAGCCGAATAGGAGGTGAGGGTCCTATGAAGAGGACCATGAAGAGGTAGAGACTGAGAAGAAGCAGCTCCTGGGAGCCTTGGGGTGGTGAGAGGAAGGGGAGGGAAAAGGACACTGGGGGTGAGGGACTCACAGGGGTGAATGTGCTCCAAGAACATTACACGCATGTATGGAAATGGAATGAAAGTCCTTACTACGTGCAATTTAACATATGCCAGCTAGAAGGGAGGGGAAGGAGGCTAAGCTCATGAATGTACAGCATCCCGGATCGCCTGGCAGGGGCCGGGAGATCACACAGTGCAGGCTATTGGAAGGAGCCCGGCTCCCTTCCTGGCACAGTGCGGGAGGGAGTTCTGCCCCCTGTCTGGCAGAGGGCCAGAAGAAGCCTCGCCTCTGTCTGGCACAGTGTGGGGTTTGCCAGATGAGTCCATCAGAAGACCTAGTTTAAGACAGATAGGTATCAAGGAAGGAGAGGAGCAGATAACTAAAGGTACAGGAAATATGTTTAACAGAATGATAGCAGAAAATTTCCCAAACATTTAAAAGGAAAAGCCCATTCAGGTACATGAAGCCTTGAGAACACCTGCCAGACAAGACTAGAAAAGAATCTCCCATGATCACATCATGATCCAAACTGGTTCAGTAGGAAACAAGGAAAGGATACTTAAAGCTGTCAGAGAGAACAGACTGGCTACCTATAAAGGAAAACCAGTCCGAATAACTGCAGATCTCTTACCTGGAACCATAAAAGCAAAGAGGGCTTGGCGTGATGTTTGCCAAGCTATAAGCACAGACAACTACCAATTGAGAATAGAGTATCAACCAAGCCTTTATTCATAAATGAAGGGTAAATACAAACATTGTGTGATAAATAAAAACTAAATTTATTACCACCAAACCAGCACTATAGAAGATACTAAAAAAATGTCCTAATACAGAAAATCAACATGAATGTGAAATAGGCAGAGAAAGCAGACTCTACCAGATAAGCAGATAGACATAGTAAGAACAGAAGGCTCACAATTCAAATAAGGGGTGGGGAATAAGTAACATGGTAGGAATCTTTCACATACTTCTCAGTTTTAATGCTCAATATCAATGGGCTCACTTCTCCAATCAAAAGTCATAGTGGTTGGTTGGATTAAAAGGCAAGACCAATCTACTTGCTGTCTACAAAAGACATATCTAACTGACAAAAGCAAGTATCTATTCAAGAGAGAGGCCTGAACAAAGCCTTTTGAGCAAATGGACCTTGTAAATAGGCCAGAGTAGCAATACTAATATTGAATAAAACAGATTTTAAATTAGTAAGAAGAGACAAAGAAGGACATACATATTAATAAATGGAACTCTCATTCAGGAGGACATAACAATTTTAGATGTGTATGTACCAAATGCTAGAACTCCAATTTCATCAAACACCAATTAACATAAAATCATACATAGAATCCTAACACATTGGTCACTGGTAACTTCAACATACCACTGTTACCTTTGAATAAGTCATCCAGGTAAAACCTCAGCAAAGGAACCTCAGAGTTAAACAACTGCATTAATGAGCTGGATCTAACAGATGTCTACAGAACATTTCACCAGTAGGTCCAGATATACAATCTTCTTGGCATCCCATTTAACATTCTCAAATATATATTAGACCACAAAGAAAATCTCAGCAAATTAAAGAAAATTGATTACTCTTGTATCCTATTAGACCACAATGGAATAAAATTAGAACACCACAGCAAAACTATCACAGAAAATATTCAAACACATGGAAATGGAATATTGCATTGTTGAATGCCCAGTGTGTTATTGAAGAGATAAGAATGGAAATTCAAGTTTCTGGAATTCAGTGTAAATGACCACATGATATATCAGAGCCTCTGGGACACAGCAAAGGCAGTACGTAGAAGTTTATAGCTATAAGTGCCTACATCAATAAATTAGAGAAACCACAAATCAATCCTCTAATGATGCACCTCAAACTCCTAGATAAACAGGAAGAAGCCAAACACAAAACCAGTAGATAAAAGAAATAATAAAAATTAGATCAGACATAAATGAATTAGAGACTAAAAAATAATATCAATCAACAAAGCAAAAAAGATGGTTCTTTGAAAAAATTAACAAAAGTGACACAACTAGGAGAGGAGAAATCAACCAAGTAAGTAAAATTAGAAATGAAAAAAGAAGGCTGGTGGCTCATGCCTATAATCCTAGCTCCTCAGGAGGCTGAGATCTGAGGATCGAGGTTCAAAGCCAGCCTGGGCAGGAAGGACCATGAGACTCTTTATCTCCAATTAATCACCAGAAAACTGGAAGTGGTGCTGTGGCTTAAGTGGTAGAGCACTAGCACTGAGCTGAAGAGCTGAGGGACAGTGCCCAGGACTAGGGTTCAAGCCCCACAACTGACAAAACAAACAAAAAAAAAGAAATTAAAATGGGAACATCACAGAAACAAGCAAAATTCATAAATTATAAGGAAATACTTTTCAAACCTTTATGCCATTAAGTTGGAGAACCTGGCAGGAATGGATGCATTCCTAGAAAGCATCACTATATCTAATCTAATCCAAGAAAATATAAACAAATTAAAACAAGTAATGAACTTGAAATGGTAATACAAGTCTTCTATCCAAGAAAAGCCTAGGACCTGATGGGTTTACAGCCAAATTCTGTGTGGCCTTCAAAGACAACACCAGTACTTCTCAGTCTCTTCAATAAACAAAAAGGGAGGAATCACTACCAAGTTTATTGTATAAAGCCATAATTATACTCATTTCAAAACCAGATAGAGACCCATCAAAGAGAACTATAGACCTATCTCACTGATAAACATAGATGCAAATTTTCTCAATAAAACTCTGGCTAACAATTCAACATCATGCACTTTGATCAAATATGATTCATATCAGGGATGCAACACTGGTTAAACATACATAAATCAATAAATGTAACACAACACATCAACAGAAGCAAGGACAAGAATCACAAAATCATTCCAAGAGATGCAGAAAAAAGCTTTTGAGAGAATCTAACATCCTTTTATGATAAAAGCTCTGGAGAAGCTAGGAATACATGAAATATTGCTTGACAAAGTAAAGGCTATTACAAATCTACAGCCAACATCACACTTAATGGCAAAAAGCTAAAACTATTTCTGAAAAAATTAGAAATAAGAATACCTACTCTCTCCTCCACAATATAGTACCAGAATTCCTTGCAAAAGCAATAAGACAAGCAAAGGACATAAAAGGGATGCAAAGGAGGAAATAAAATTATTCTTACTTGCAGATGACATGCTATTATATTTAAAGGACTCTATAGACTCCTCCCCCAAGCAACTAGAGCTGATTAAAAATTTTGATAAGGTAGCAAAGTATAAAATCAACCCACAAAAATTAGTATTTTCTTGGTCCTCCAACCATGAGAGGATTGAGACTGAAATCAAGAAAGCAACTCCATATCCAATAGTTAAAAAAAAATTAAAATACCTAGGAATTAACCAAGGATGTTGAGGCCTTGTGCTGTGAAAACTATAAAACTTTGAAGGAGGAAATCAAAGAAAATATAAGGAAGTGGAAAGATCTTCCATGTTCCTGTATTGGCACAATTAATATCCTGAAAATGGCAATACTTCCCAAAGCAATGTACAAATTCATCACACTCCCAACATTCTTCAATGAGATAGATAATGCAATTAAATAATGAGTTGCAAAAGCAATCCTAAGCAGAAAAAGTAGTGCTGGAAGTATAACAACACTGAACTTCAAACACTATTACAGAGCTACACTACTGAAAACATCTTAGTACTGGTATACAAACAGACCTGAAGATCAATGGAACAGAATAGAAAAGCAAGAGATCAACCCACAGACTTATAGCCATCTAATATCTGATAATGGAGCCAAAAACTTAAGCTAGGAGAAAGACAGCCTCTTCAAAAACTGGTGCTGGGAAAACTGGATATCCACATGCAGAACACTGAAGCTAGATCCCCATCTATCACTGATAATGGAACAACTAAATGAACCACACCAAACCTACAAGGGGTGGCCCAGGGCCTTATCCCCACTCTCTTCAGTTATCCAGGTTTCAGCTTCCAAATGTGGAGACCTGTTGATGTCCTGGTGTGTAAGATGTCCTTTCAGCAGCCCCAAGACTTTCTGCCCATTAGAAGAAAGAGGAGAACCCATGGCCACCTTCCCAAAACTCCCACTGTGGGGAATCATGTCCTGTCCCCTCCAGAGTCCCAACTTCCACACTGCTGGAAGAAAGATCATGTTGAGCAGCCACCATACCATGCCTGTTTTTTTTCCCCCTATGCATCCTGAAATCTGCCCATGTGAGTCCAGACTCTCCATTCAATGGTACAAAGTGGGCCCTGTGGTACTTCTCTGCTTGTTAGGCCAGAGAGGCTCAGAAACTCAAGAGCAGGCTTTTATTGAACTCACTGTGACTCAATGTCACTGAACCCCCAGGCCCATCATTGAGCCTGAGAGTTTTTTCCATTCAAGATCATGCAGCTGTTATGACCAATTGTCTCCTTTCACTCTGAGATTGTCTGTTAGGCTTAGAACTTGTGAACCTATCATCAGGCCTACACTACCACAAGCATCACAGCACCTCAGTGTGCCTGCGGCTGGTGGCAAAGGCTGGTAAACAATAGGTACTTTGAAATGAATGCATGAGCAGCACGAAGTAGGGCTCTTTCCCATTCTCTCCTTCCCAGAAAGGCGATGGTGGAGGGAAACAGGCATTTCAGTTCACATGACAACAATCCAGTGCATGTGAGCAAGTGTGTGCTGAGTCCCCACCCTACTGCAGATGCTGGGAAAACATATAAACTCTGTGTGTGTGTGTGTGTGTGTGTGTGTGTGTGTGTGTGTGTGCTTTGCCCTTGACCAGGCATTCAGAGACTGGGGGAGCCTAGGGAGAAAGGATTCATCGCCTCGCTCAGTGAGGAGCAGAGTATGGTCCATTCTGCATCATCTATCTGGATTTCCTGCTGGATTCAGGACACAGCCTCTGAGAGGCAGGGAGCAGCAGTGAGCTGTGTGTGCCTGTGATAGAGCCTGGGGGTAGGGGAAGGCACAGACTGGGCTCACGGGGAAGAGCCTGGAATCTGCATTTGCAGGAGAACCTGGTTTCCCAGGTCCTGCCTCCATCTAGAGTGTGCCAAGGAACAGCGACGAGATTCTCCCCAAGAGGCCAGAGGAGGTGCTGAGTCCCCTGGCAGGGCCCAGGAGGTCACAGCTATGTGGGATGTTAGTCATGTTGGGTGGGGACTTCAGGGGCTGCAGAAGGAGACTGGGTTCCCATCATGGAGCCAGGCAGTTCTGCCAAAGGCCAATGGGGAAAGAGAGGTGACCTCGGGCACAATGGGAGGAAGAGGGGATCACACCAGGTGGGCTTACCTGCTGATGACAGCCTGACCAGAAACTGTAGATGGTTCATCTTTCACCAAGCTGCCAGCGTGCAGCCACCTTGAAATCATACCGTGCTCCCCCTGGAGGGCCCTGGGAACATTTTGCTGTCTCCTTAATTGAGTCTTATTTTAGGTTTTAATTTGATTCACTCTATTTTTAGTTTGTAAGAGTAGCCTGAAATCATTTTTTACAAGACCTGTCCACAGTCTAAATAAAGATAATAAACTAATTTACCACCAACGAATAAGTCTAGCTTGCTTCTAAATGATAATAAATTAGCCTAATTACCCTCAGCTATTAGTTACATATTGAAGTTCTCTGAGATTTTAAACATAAATTGAAACAAATTGCTCTAATTTCAAACACAGAAAAATGAACAGGCTAGATCGCATATTCTTCAAAGGTGTTTTTTTCAAAGGTGATGAGATTTCACTTCTAGGCAGAAAAATGAGCCCTCATCCCAAATCCCTGAACTCTGACCCCAGCTCTCTTATCCACAGGGGCAGGTGTGGTCATGTGATCAGGCTCAGGAATGCGCCAGGTTGTTCTAATGTCATCACAGGTCTTACAAGTGGGAGGAAGGGTTGGAATCATGAACAGCAACAGCACAAGAGACGCTGGAGGGTGGAGGTGTGTGTGCGCGTGGGGGGGGGCATGGAGCCTGGATGCAGAGATCCTCCTGCAGAGCCTCCTGGAGGGGCACAGCTCTGCTGGCGTCTGGATTTTAGCAAGGAAAGAGCTACAAGTTACCTTGGGATGGTAACTTTCGGTTGCCTTAAGTCAACAGTTTGTGAGTACAAAACCGTACACCTGACCGGATCCTGGTTCTTTGTGTACACAGGTGTCGTCTCCGTCCCTGGTGCATTCCTGAGATGGCAGTCAACAGGACATCCACTGGCAGCGGCGGTGGCCATGGGAGGAGACGGTGTTGGACGTGGAGAGTCCTGGTGAGCCCCTCTCCTATGCTGTGGGGTTGGAAGGACATGGAGTCCCTTAGGACACAATCTCCAGGGGAGGTCCACGTGAGATCTAGAGCTTTCTGTGGCTGAGCTTCCTGATCCTAAGAGGCTTTATCCTTGCCCCCCCCCACACACACACAGTGGATGTAGGCTCCTTGTTCTGGATACTGCCCTGAAGACCATAGCCCAGCCCTTCACTCCATCTGTAGGTTCCTGGAGTTGTCTTGGGGCGGAGGGGTGGGGTGCTACGAAGGCTCCACATCCTCATCTGAAATGCCAGGGACCTGACCATTGGATTTTTATTTGGATTTTTAGAGCATTTTGGATTTCTGACCACTGGATTAGAGATTCTCACTCCATATCCTGTTTACTATAGGACTCCAGTGCTATTTTTTGGGGGGGGTCCGGTTGTGGGGCCTGAACTCTGGGCCTAGGTGCTGTCTCTCAACTCTTCAGCTCAAGGCTAGCACTCTACCACTTGAGCCACAGCACCACTTCCGGCTTTTTTCTTTTTGCTTATGTGGTGCTGAGGAATTGAACCCAGGGCCTCTGGCATGCAAGGCAAGTGCTCTACCACTGAGCCACCTTCCCAGCCCCAGTGCTATTTTTTTTAACTGTAACTTTTCTTATTAAGAGCAAAGCTTGAACTTTGTTGATTTACTTGCCTCCAAAATTAGAACAATTTATTCCTGTTTATGTTTAGCTTTTGCCTCAGAGAAGTTCAATATGCACCTAATGATTGCTAGTTATTAGGGTAATTTATCTCTTGGGCTTTGGATGTTACAGGAGTGCGGTTTTCAGCCTTCTGGGGCTCAGGGGGACAATCTGGTGCGGGCACAGGGAACTGGCAGTTCTGCGGGGTACTTGAAATGTAGCTCTCCCCAAGCCCTCCTCATGGGCTCCTTGCTGACTACAGGAGCGGAGGCAACCCCGGTGGGGCATGTGGCTGCTGGTGGTAACGCTGTAAGGCTCAGGGTAGAAGAGAAGCCCCCCCTGGAGGCAGCGCTCACGGGAGGAAAGCCTCTGGGGCCAGTCCTGCAGGTGGCCCCGGTCGCTGGCGTTCAGAGTGGACAAACACATTCCTAGGAAGGAGAAAGGCTCTTCAGGGCTGAGGAGTGACCATCGCCAAAGAGAGCTGGAAAAGTGAGCAGGAGGCTTGGCTTAAGTGGTAGAATGCCAGCCTGCAAGTGCAAGGCCCTGAGTCCAAACCCCAGTACCACCACCAAAGCAAAACACCAGAAAAAAGATGTACCGTAGGCGGGCACCAGGGGCTCAGGTCATCCTTCCTACTCAGGAGGCTGAGAGCTGAGAATCACAGTTGGAAGCCAGCCTGGGCAGACAAATCCAAGAGATTCCATCTTCAGTTAACCAGCAAAAACCTGGACTGGAGGCGTAGTTCAAATAAAAGTCAACGAGGACTCGGGGGAGATTGCTGCAGAGCTCAGAGATAACAGGAAGAGAGGCAGGAGCAGAAGTGGCCCCGACCATAGCATGGACCGTAGCTGATCACACACTTCCGCTGCTGGACAGGGCTGTAGGCACCCAGGAACCCCCGCGAGGTCCGGTCTCTGCGGTGTCATCAGTTCCCAGCAGTACTCCCCAGCTTCCCTCGGTGACCCATGTCACCCCTGCCCTCCTCGGTGACCTCTGCGGCTCTCCAAGCCGGGCTGTTACCTCAGTCTCCTCTTTGCAGCCACTCTCTCCCTACACAAAGCTGAAAGCTGCTTGCTCTCCTCCTTCACCCTGCGAAGTCCCATCTCCCAGCAGTCAGGGTCACCCTCTTCCCGACACCAGTGCTGTCCGTGGAGCCGTTCAGAGCAGGGACGGAGCGGGCTGGGAGAAGGACGGAGGTGGCCCCAGACAGGCCAGCGAGGGTGCTGTCATCGGGGATCTGCAAAGGCACGGGTATTTGTCAGGCATGGCTTGAAACGTGAATTCCAGGGACCGTGAATGAGAGCAAGGAGCCAAACAGGTGTTCAGGGGCCCATGGGAATCAGTAAGGGGCGGGAGAGGAGGGCATCCTCTGACGCCCTAGCTGGTGTCACTGACCACTGCCATGCCCACGGAAGTTCTGACTTTATTCACTGCAGCTGATCTTTAACCAGGGTCAGTGTCAGACCCAGGAGAGTGAAACCCAATGGACCACATCTTACAGTGAAAGGCAGCGTGCTGACTGGACACGATGACCTTCATTATTATGCCTTTTTGATTGTATAACAATTATTCACAGTAATAATAATTTCTATGATTAATAACATTCTTTATTTTTATGCCAGGACTGGGGCTTAGAACTCAGGACCTCATGCCCTTGAAATTTTCATACCCTAACAGCTGAGCCACACCACCACTTTCAGATTTCTGCCAGTTAACTGGAGATCAGAGTCTCAGATTTGTCTGGCTGGGCTAGCTTCCAACTGGGATTCTCAGATCTCAGCCTGCTGAGCAGCTGGGATTACAGGCATGAACCACCAGCACCAGATGCACATGATGGCTTCTGATGTGGTGGTGTCACATTCTGTCATCCCAGCCCTTGCGTCCCAAAGACCCGTGCTCCTCACAAGTATAGGAAATTCCAGTCCAGGAGAAACAAGGCAGAAGAGAATAGTCCTGTGGCTCGGGACTGCAGGGAGCCAGCAAGCTCACTTAGGGCCTTGTTTTCTGTTCCTGTCCTGTGGGCAGGGGTGGGTGGGGAGGAAGGGGTAAGTTGAGAAATTCATAACTGTGATAGAGAAAGCAATTATGGGTCTTCTTTTTATGTCTTGGAAAACAGCTTCATTGTCCGGTACCTTTAAAGGAGCAGTTCTGATGATAGCATTTAAATGGTAAGCTGGTGGCTCATACCTCTCATCCTAGCTACTCGGGAGGCTGAGATGTGAGGATCCTGGTTCCAAGCCAGCCCAGGCAGGAAAGTCTGTGAGACTCTTATCTCCAATAAGAGATAAGAGTCTTATTATCTTATTTCTTATCTCTCAGAAAAGGCTGGAATTGGCTTAAGTGGTACAATCCTAGCCTTGAGCCAAAGAAGCTCAGGGACAGCACCCAGGCCCTGAGTTCAAGTTCCAGGACTGGCAAAACAAGCAAACAAACAAATAAGAAATTATAAGTCCCAAGTATAGGAGGGGGCGAGTGTAATCAGGGTGTGTTATAAGCATGCATAGGGATATCATCATGAAATCCCTCTTATGCAATTAATATATGTTAACAAAAAAAGCTTTTATGAGCTCTAAATACCTTCAAACATTCTGTTTTATTTGATAGTACTGAAGTTTGAACTCAGGACATCATGCTTACTATCAATACTCCCCCCTTTTTTTTAATTACTGCTAGGTGTGGTGACTCATGCCTATAATCCCAGCTACTTGGGCAGTCATCCCAGAAAGTAAGTTAGTAAGATCTTACCTCAATAAACTATCCAGGAGTGGTAGTATGCAATTACAATCCCAGTGAGACAGGAGGCCCAGGCAGGAGACCAAGGTCAGAGGATGCTCCCAGTGAAGAGCTGGGCCAGTTATCTGCACAGTAACCAAAGGAGAAAGGGCTGGAGCTGTGTGGTTCCAGGGGCAGAGTGCTGGCCTGAGAAGTGGGAGAGCTTGAGTTCAAATCCCAGTACTGCCAAAATAATGGGCAAATGCACAAATATAGCGACAGCGCTCATTTCTGTGAGGCTCACGAGAGGAGGTGAGATGCAGCAGAGGCCGCCCGTGCGGTCCTGGCCAGACAGCTTCAGTGATGTGACTGCGGCTCTGTCCCTCCCCCTTCCCTTCCCCTCTCCCCCTCCCCCCTCTGCTCCCCTCTCTCCTCACCTTTCTCCTCCTCCCTCTCCTCACCTCTCTCCTGCCTCCTCCCCTGTCCCCTCTCCTCCCCCGTTCCTCCCTCCCTCTCCTCCCCCCTCCCCTCCCCTCCCCTCTCTCCTTGCGCTCTTCTGTGCTGTGATGCCATCCTGCCATGGAGAGGGACATCACCCGGGCAGCTCTTCGTGACCGAGTGTCACGTGTGGTGGCAGTGGGGCTCTGGGGTTGGGGGTTGTGGCTGTGCCCGGGACTTCTGCAGGGCTCACTCTTGGAGAACTGAGCCTCAAGCTGAGGGAGGTCCACGTGAGCATCTGGCCGAGCTCTGCTGTACAATCCTCATTCCCAGCCATGGGAGTGCCTCATCTTGAAGCCAGGGGCCGAGGTCCCAGCCAACATGTGACTGCCACCGCCCAGGACACTTGGTGTGACTGCCACTGCCAGGAGACCTGCATGACTGCCCAGCGCAGCCTCACCGCCCCAGAGACACTTGTTCAAGCTGCTGAGCCTTTCGCTGGCTTCCCGTGGAGGACCAGGGCCAAGACCATGGCCGTGGGCAGGCACCTCGAGTTCCATCCTGCTTGTGTGTCACGGGGGGGGGGGGGGGGCGGGGAGGGGACTGAGAGCGCGCTCGGACGGTCCTTACCCAAGGCTGAAGGTCGATGGAAGGAAAAGCTTTAAAATCTTAGAAGTCCTATAACTTATTAGATAACTTATGAGGCTTTTGTCTCTTTCAGTTCTTCCATTTCCTACTCTAAATTCTGTGAGCATGGATCATTTTCTCCTTTTGGACATCCTCTTTACGCCCTGCATAATGGCTCAATCTTGTAATCCTAGCTGCTCGGGTTTGAGGTCGGCCAGGTCATGAGTCTACGAGATCGCATCTTAACCAATGGCTGCGTGTAGCAGTCCTTCCAGCTGCTGGGGAAGACTAGGCGTGTGCCTGTCACCCCCAGTGACGCAGGTAAGAAGTGGAAGCGTAGGGATAGCAGCCCAGGCCAACCTGGGTATAAAGTCAGACCTTACCTATGAAAGAACCAAGCTACACAGTGGCTGGAGGCAGATCAGGGGTAGAGCACCTGTGTGGTAAGCGCAAGGTGGGCTGCCAGGTAGCTCAGTGGCAAAAATAAAAATACAGTTAAAAAAGTGCAAGGCCCTGAGTTCAAATACCAGCACTTAAAAAAACAACAACCCAAACCCTGCTGCTACAAAAACAATATACATTTTATCATAAAACACTTGCCTGAAAGACAACAATTGCAAGATGTAATGATTATGTATACTCTGTCCCCAGAGCTGGAGTTAGTGTTAGCATTTTACAGTGTTCTGGCCCATCTTCCCTGCAGATGCGCTGCTATCCATGCACATGCAGTAGATGGCCCTTAGTGAAACAGAACAAGTTGGTTGATTAAAGAAGCATGAAGTGGGAAATAACAAAATGCTGAAACAAGGATACAGGTTGACCCATTGTAACAAGTGAGATATACAAGACACTATGTTGAAAACGAGCTTTACAACTTGGGGGCAGGGGAGGAGTTGGGGAGGTAGGAAGGGAAGGGATGGTAGGAGAAAAACAAAGGAGGGAATAACAATACTCCATAGGAAATGTTCTCATTACCTTACTCATGTGTGTACCCCTCTATACAGTATCTTTACAATAAAAATATATATTAAAAAGAAGCATGAAGCTATAAGAATATAAATACACCTATTTTAAATATTTTAGTTTAAAATCTATAATAAATTAAAATAGACAATTTTTAAGGTAATGCTTTGGTTCTGACTGAATCCAGAGTCATTTCTGAGCATCTAACATGTCCAGGATGTGTTCTGGTCATGTGATTTTCTGGGAAGCCAAGAGAGTCGGGGACACCCAGAAAAACCCAAGTGCAGTATCTGACTGCATCTTCTACTTTCATCCCAACTTTGCAAGAGTCATGAAACACCGCCGCTGATCCATGCACATTCCATACACATTTCCCTATTTCTGAGGGAACTGTCTTTGATTTCATAGAAAAGCTGTTTTAACAATCATACTTTATTCCTTTATATCCAAATTACTCAATTGCAATTACAGGAATAACAAATCAAAACAGATCTGGGAGCAAATAGAATTCATTAGTCAAATTTAATTACAAGAACTGAATGACACAGTTAGTAAACTTGAAGTCCTTCCCTAACATTAGTAAAAATATTATTTCCAAGTGTATGTTAAAAAATCCACAAACATTTTTATTTTTAGGCAGAAAAGAAGCCATAATAATTTTCATAGTGGAATAAATTTTGGATGAAGAAACAAAACCTGACATATCCCTTGTGAGTGCATAGTAAACAATCTATTTCTAAACAAGGTTGGACTTAAAAAATCAATATCATGAATGTGATGAAGGAGCTAGTGCTGAATAATAATAAAGGCTGTCATTCAACATCTGGAGAAATCAGAGCACATGAAGAAATGCATGGGCATGCGTACTAGAGAACAAGAAAAGCCAAAATAAAATAGAGCAAGAAATCAAAGCAAATTAACAGTGTCAGAAATCAGCAATGCAGAGAATAAAAATACACATTAACTATACAAAAAGTTGTTCTTATGCCAGACCTCAGTGGCTCACTCCATAATCCTAGCTACTCAGGAGGCTGAGACTTGAGGATTGTGGATTGAAGCCAGCCCAGGCAGGAAAGTCCATCAGACTCTTATCTCTAGTTAATCAGCAAAAATCTGAAAGTGGCTCAAGTGGTAGGGACTTAGCCTCTGAGCAAGAAAGCTCAGAGACAGCACCCAGGCTTGGCATACATACTAAAAAAAAAAGGGTTCATGAAAAAAGAGTTAGATAGGAAATAGAAGTCAACACACAGCACACGTTGCACTTACTTAGACACACAGGTCTTACACTTCGATCAGAGTGAAGGTGGAGTGTTGTTTAATGGGGTGTGGTAGTCCTGACTACTAGTAGAAAGAACTAGCCATGCAATCCTGCACACTGCAGACTGTAGTCCAATTGGTGGAGACCATCCCTGTGGTGGAGACGACAGCCTGTCCTCTGCAGGGCTCAGACGCATGCTCACATCACAAGAGCTTTGTCCACCCCACAGGGAGTGACCTGAAAAGTCAAACACGGTCTTTGCCAGCTCCTGGCCATGCCTCTAGGATGCACACTTCAGCCTCTTTCAGTTCCTGACCCCTCGTCAAGGGTAAAAGAACTTACTATTTGAACTGATAGAAGCCAATAGAAACTAAAAAGGGAACTTATTATTTATTCTGGGCCTGACTTCAGGCCCTTGACCTCTCTTGGAGTATTACTTTCGAAACTTAGAATGATAAATACTTTCCCTGTCCCCTAGAGATATATCTTCTATAAGCCAGGGTCAGCCTTCTCCAGGGCCTGAGGGTCAGCCCCGAGAATCAGAGTCATCGGGAGATCTGGGGTTTGCGTGAGTCTCCAGCTCTAACATAATAATAGTGAGATTTACAAGGAATAGTGGTTTATTCAGCTTGTGGTTCTAGAGGCTGAAGAGCACAAGGCTGGCCTCTGCTCTGCATCTAGAGAGAGCTTTTGTGCTCCATCATAACTATGTGAAAGCATTGCACATGGAGACAGAACAAGTTTCTCAGAAAGAGCTGGATTTTTAACAAGGCACTCGTGAGGTAAGGCATTAAACCCATCAGTCCATGAATGGATTCATCCATTCATGAGAGTGAAGCCATGATGTAATCAACCCTCCAAGGCCCCCAAGTTCAAACACCCCAAATTTGTGCTTTAGGGGATCAAGTTTCCAACATATGAAATGTGAGGGATGCGTTCAAGCTATAGCAGAGCCGCTGACTTCTAGTCTGTGGGAAGGTGGGAGCTTAACTCTGAGAAGCACCAGTATGAAGACACGGTGGCCTAATATGCATCAGCCTCTCTCTCTCCTTACCTCTCTTCCCCTTTCCTTTGTTCCTTTATCATTCCCTTGCTCTTCTCTTTTCCTTCCTTCCCTCCTTTCTCCTACTTTCCTTCTTCTTATCTACCTTCCTTCCTTCTTCCTTCTTTCCTATTTTTTGCAAAAGTTTTAGCAAAGATTTATTATAGTATAACAAGGAGGGAGAAACAGAAAAAAGAGAGATGTATTTCTCGCTCCCCATTCAGGAAGTGGGAAATGAACCCAGGACTTTGTTCATGAACCCAGGACTTTGTTCATGCTGAGCATGTGCTCTACCACTGAGCTGCACTCCAGAATTTACTACATTAAGATCAGTTGGGAAAGAAAACTAGTGTCTCTGCAGACCAACAGGAGGTACAGAACTTAAGGAGAGAAAGCCCACCTTAAGTAAGAACTCAGGTAAGTAGACAGAGAAATCAAAATGATTGACTCTTAAAGACCAAAAAAAAAAAATCCTTTACACAAATTGAGCCCAGAGAGGATAATGTCTCTGGAGATGACAACTGCAGCCACAGTGCACAGGGGAACTGAGAACCGCATGTCTGGCTTAGGGAACGCCGTAGACCTGGGACTGTGCCCTGTGGCTGGGTGGGGAACGCGGGGACAGCCAGCCCCTGAAGGCCCTGCACCAGCGCCACACAACAGGAAGAACAATGGCACGCCGGGCCCCACACAAGGAAACGACACGTTGTCCAGATTGAAAGTTCTGTCATCCACCCCAGGACGCCCGCCTGGCACAACCCGGTGGGCCCACGTGGGTGAAAGCAAGCAGAAGGGAATCTCAGCGGTGGCAGAGAGTGTCACCTGTCCTCAAGAGGGGGGAACTGGCGCTCTCCTCACAGACTGAGACAGGCTGGAAACCAAACAGCTGGAAGTTACTCCTCCTCTCAAACAGCAGCATTAAAAACGTCTTCATACTTCACCTTATTCTAGACACTGCTAGGAGCAAGGCAGAGTGGGTTTGAAGAGATGCAGAATGTCCTCTCTCCCACTAGAGGCACAAAACCTAGTAAGAATACAGAGATTCACCCAACAGGAAGACTTCCAGGCACCACAAGACCCAAACCACAAAGAGTCTTCAAGTGAATAAAACCTAACAAGACCTACAAGAAATTTGAGAAAAACAGGCAAAGACAACAACTCCACACGTGAATAACTTCACAAACTGATGAAGTAAAGAAGCCATGATAGACATGAAAAAGGATCTCCATAAATAGAGTCTGACTTGGGTAGGTACTGGTGGGAGGAGAGTAGACTTCCAAGGAGGACAGAGGAGGTTAAATGTGGTTGGAAACCTGTTACTATGAAGCTGAACAACAGCATTTATTGGAACTGTTTTCTGAAGGGGGAATAGAGCCAGGGATAAGACAAAGGGGGTAAGACTGACGGGAATATATCATAAACATGTATGATAAGGTAACAATTAAATCTCTATCTGTATAATTAATGCAAGCAAATAGAAAAGATAGAAATCCTGAGAAACAATCAAACTGAATACTGAGAAATGAAAAATGAAATGGAAAGCCTCTCCAGCTGAGTAGATGATGCGGAAGACAAATTTTCAGATCTTGAAGATAGAATAGATATAATAGAAAAGGAAGACGAAAGTTCAAGGAAAGATCAATGAAATATGAAAAAATAGCAGGACTCAAAAGATCAAATTTACATATTATGGCCATGGATGAAAGAGATGCGATGATAGATAAAGGTATAGAAAATGCATTCAACAGAGTAATGGAACGAAAATTCTCAAATCTTGAGAAAAAGAAGCCCATCTAGGTACATGAGGCTTTCAAAATGCCCACCACACCAAATGCCAAATATTATAGTTAAAACAATAAGCACGGAGAGCAAGAAAAGAATACTGAAAGTTGGAGGGATTGAAAAAATAAGGCCACTTATAAAAGGAAGCCCATCAGAATTACAGCAAATGTCTTTTAAAAGTAACAAAAACTGAAAGTAGCAACCACCCCAGAATAATCTCATATGGATCTATCATTCATAAAAGAAAGAGAAAGAAAAACACTTAGTGATAAGCAGAACTTGAAACACTTCATCACAACTAAACCCATACTGCAGAAGATACTCAAAGACATCCTGCACATAGAACAATGTAACATGAAAAAGTAGAGAAAACGTATTCCATCAGCTGAGTAACTAAACATAAAAGGAACCAGAAAGAATACTCAACTAAAATTTCTGGAGAAAATGTAAGGAACTAATACATAGCTTTCAATTTGGACAATATTAAGGGAAACAATGCTTCATCCAAAAGAAAGGACAGTGAGTTAGATAAAAGAGTAGGATATGATTGTATGCTGTTATCTAATACAAGAAACACATCTAACTGATGAGGAGAAACACTAGCTTTGGGTACAACTTGGAGAAAAAGTCATCAAAGCAAATGTACCCCCAACAGCATGCAGGAGTAGCTAGAGTCCTATCTGACAAGGTAGATTTCAAATTGGAATAAGAAGAAACAAGAAAAGTCACTTCACATTAATAAAGGGAATTCTCCATCAAGAAGACATAACAGGGGCTGGGAAGGTGGCTCAGTGGTAGAGCACTTGCCTTGCATGCCTGAGGCCCTGGGTTAGATTCCTCAGCACCACATAAGCAAAAAGAAAAAAAGCCAGAAGTGGCGTTGTGGCTCAAGTGGTAGAGTGCTAGCCTTGAGCTGAAGAGCTGAGGGACAGCACCCAGGCCCAGAGTTCAGGCCCCACGACCGGACCCAAAAAAAAAAAAAAGAAAGGGGCAACAAAAACTACAAACCCAACTATGAATGCAGACACAAAAATCCTCCATGAAATATTTGCTCACCAAATTCAACAGCTAATCTGAAAGACTGTATGCCATGACCAACTTGGTTTCATTACAGGACCAACATATGCAAATCCATAAGTGTAATATAGCACATGGACACCATGGACAAGAATCATATGAGTATCTCAACTGATTCAGACAAAGCCCTTGACATAATTCAACTTCTTTTTATGATAAAAGCTTGGAAGAAGATGAGGAGGAGAAGGGCCATACTTTAGTATAGTAAAGCTATGTATGACACACCTATAGCTGTCATCATACTAAGTGGTGAAACCTGCTCCTTTTTCTTGTAATGTAACAAGACAAGGTGTCCACTCTCTCTATTCTTATTTAATATAGACCTGGAATTTCTATCAAAGCAATATGGCAAGAGAAGGAATAAAAGGAATTCAAATAGAAAAGGAAGAAGTAAAATTATCTCAACTTGCAGGTGATATGATCTAAAGAAGTCAAAAGACTACCCCAAAACACTGCAGCTGGAGAGTCTCATAACCCAAGCATACAGGAGCTTACAAAACTAAGGGTCATTAACCCAATTAGTACATGAATAAATGAACTGAGCAGACACTGCCTTAAATGGCCAACAAATACATGAAGAAACGCTCAACATTCCTGGCAATAGAGAAAATGAAAAGCAAAATGGTACAGAGATTCCACCACCACACTCCAGGCAGGAAGGATATCATTGAGAGCATAAACAACAAATGTGGAGGAGGATAGAAGGGACAAAGTACTCTGCCACTTTCTTGACTACCCTAATTCTAAGGGTTTTTAATCTGTAAGTGAGTGTAGCCGCTATGGAAATCAGTATGGAGTTTTCTCTGAAAACAAAACATAAAACTATCTTACAATACCATCAGTACTACTCTTGGGCATCTATCTGAAGAATGTAAGTCAGGAGATAACAGAAGCACTCTATTTATTACTGGTACAATCAGTTCTGTTGAATTTCCCGACTCTTTCTATGTCATCCTTTACTTGTTGAACATGCTACAAGTTCACATCTATAATAGTAACAACTCATAAGGCTAAAGTCTGGAGGATCATGGTTTGAAGCCAGCCTCTGCACTATAGTGTATGAGTTACCATCTTCAACATAACCAGCAAAAAGCTGGAGTAGAGGCATGGCTCACAGGTCAGGGCACCAGCCTCACAAGTGTGAGGTCTTGAGTTAAAAATCCTGATGCCAGGGAGAAAAAAATTCTTTGATGACTTCAGAATCTACACTTTCTTCTTTTCTCATTTGGCTTAGTCCTTTAAAAAAAAAATATATACATATATTTTGATCTTTAATTTTTATTTTGCTCACTGAAAATGGAGGACTTGTGAAGATGACATGCTCTTTAAATGCTGCATGTTTTCTGTCAAACAGTACTCTATCAGTGCACTGCTTTGAGTCTACTTAAAGGTTGACTCTCAGCTTTGTGGAGCTTTTCTCTCATTTCTGTGCTAGAATCCACAGATGAGTACAATGTGCATAATTTGGCTTTTTTTTAAGCTTGGGTTATCTTTTTTAACATGGTCTCCACTGGCAAAGCATATTAATAGATAAAATCCAAAGAAGCAAAATGTCTCTCAACGTCTGCGCCTTTTCATTCCAAGAACATTGCCAAAGAATGTAAGTGGCAAGACCATAGGCAACACCCTTAGGTACAGAGGGAAAACCCACATTTTCAGCCACAGGAAAAAATGGATTCGGGGGTGAAAAGCCTGGAAACAGAGACCACATCTTCCTCCCGAGGGTCTTTCCAGTCCACTCGCAGGGACTGAGGACCCTGAAGATAGTAGTTGGTAGTGCCTGTTTGCTTCCACCAGAGGGCAGTATGGCATCGCAAATAAAGACAAGTAATGTAGCGCATTGGGTAACCACAGGGCTAAGATTCAAAAGGCAGAATTAAGGATTCCTGCTGCCTCCTCCTCCTCCTCCTCCTCCTCCTCGGGTCACGTGATCAGCGGGAGATGTTGCTGCAAACGCGAGGT
>NW_012267217.1:65166083-65168085 GCF_000151885.1 Dipodomys ordii | reverse complement strand
ATACATCAATCTGCAATAGCCACCTATATGTACATCAGTCTGCAATAGCCACCTATATATACATCAATCTGCAATAGCCACCTATATGTACATCAATCTGCAATAGCTACCAATATATACATCAATCTGCAATAGCCACCTATATGTACATCAATCTGCAGTAACCAGTCTATGTCTAGGCTAGTCCTCGCAAGGGATCACCAGAGCTCAATAGCTATGCACCTAGGACCATAGAAAATGATGCTAATCAGAATGAACTCCAAGGTAAGGACACAGAGGGTTATTTTTTGGTTTTGTTTTTAATGTACTATGTGAAGTTATTTCTTTCATTTTTTTCCCCTTTAGTGGTCACTGGTTTTGATTTTGGTACCCTGTGTCTTGTATATATGTTTACCTGATTTGGGGAAGGAAAGGGGAATAACAAAATGGTGAAACAAAGGACAAAGTGTGCACCAGCGGTAGTCACTAGACACTGTTGGAAATGAGCTTTACACCTTGGGAGGGAGGGGAGTTGGGGGAGGGAAAGTGGAAGAAAAGTGAGGGGGTAACAATGTCCGACAAGAAATGTACTGATTACCTAGGGAACGGCAACCCCTCTGCACATCTACTTACAATAAAATAAACTAAAAACAACTGAAAAGCAAAACACCAAGCAAGTCCTGAGCAAGAGTGGTCGCTCCTGCCTGTAACCTTGGCCATGGAGGGGGTGGGCAGGAGAACCACAGGGTCCCAGCTGGGCAAAAGTGGAGACTATCAGAAAACAACAGACTAAAAGCAAAAGCAGCGGCGGGGTGTGCAGGTGGCAAGGCGCTGTGTGAGGCTCTGCGCTCCATCTCCAGCCCGGCCCACACAGGCAAGACCAGAACAGAGACGGCACTGAGAACCAGAACAGAGACGGCACGGGAGAACCAGAACAGAGACGGCACGGGAGGAGCAGAGCAGAGACGGCACGGGAGAACCAGAACAGAGACGCCACGGGAGAAGCAGAACAGAGACGGCACGGGAGAACAGAGCAGAGACGGCACGGGAGGAGCAGAGCAGAGACGGCACGGGAGGAGCAGAGCAGAGACGGCACGGGAGGAGCAGAGCAGAGACGGCACGGGAGGAGCAGAGCAGAGACACCACGGGAGAAAGAACCAGAACAGAGACACCACGGGAGGAGCAGAACAGAGACGGCACGGGAGGAGCAGAGCAAAGACGGCACGGGAGGAGCAGAGCAGAGACGCCACGGGAGGAGCAGAGCAGAGACGCCACGGGAGGAGCAGAGCAGAGACGGCACGGGAGGAGCAGAGCAGAGACGCCACGGGAGGAGCAGAGCAGAGACGGCACGGGAGGAGCATGTCGCCTGGCCGCCCGGGCCGCGCTGCCCCCCGCCGGGGCGCACTCCGACTCCCCTCTCCCTGGCCCTGGGCCCCGATCTCCTCCGGACCCGTCAGCGCCCCTCGCCCCCGAGCAGCCGGTGCCGTCCCTCTTGCCGGCGCTGGTTGCTCTGCGGCCGCCGTCGGACTCTCCTGGGTTTGGCCCAGGGCGGTGCCACCCCGGGGTGCCAGGGAAGGGTCCTCGTCTTGTTCTGGCGAGTTTACTTTAAAGGAGGTTTAGATGCTGCACTTGCGGCGCTCGCTCGGGGCTGGGAGTGTGGTGCGGGACGCCCGGGCTGCGCCGCCGCAGGGGGGTGGAAGGGGCGGTCCCGCAGCTGCCACTCACGCCACGGCTCACCGCGGCACCAGGCGGAGCGGCGGAGACACCTGTGCTGCCAGATGCTGAGGCCGGAGGACGGAGAGTTCAAGGCCAGCCTGGCTACCTGTGGAGGCGGGGGCGTGGCGGCCGGGGGCGTGGCGTGGCGGCTGGGGGCGTGGCGGCCGGGGGCGTGGCGTGGCGGCCGGGGGCGTGGCGTGGCGGCCGGGGGTGTGGTGTGGCGGCAGGGGGCGTGGTGTGGTTGACGGGGCATAGCGTGGTGGACAAGGGTGAGGCAAGGCAGATGGGGGCATGGTGTGGCAGATGG
>NW_012267217.1:65091373-65165326 GCF_000151885.1 Dipodomys ordii | reverse complement strand
CGCCCTCCCGCCCACCCCGCCGCCGTCCCGAGTGGAGGGCCGCGCTCCCGAGTGGAGGGCCGCGTGGGGCTGTCTGACATCAGGGCTGTCTGACCCGGCCTCGCCCTGGGACAAGCGCTCTTTATTTGGAAGCCACTTAGAGGACCCATGGGGACCCAGAGTCCCGGGGTCTCCTCAGACAAGGGGGAACTGGCTCCGGGGATTCGCCCCGCCCCCCTTACAGGTGTTTCTTCACTGGGACCAATGACAGACACACTGAGACCCTGGCCACTTGGGAGGGGGACTCCGGGAGGCCGGGGGTTTGAGGCCGGCGGATGGAGGCTGCGGCTGCTCCCGGCTGCGGCAGGCGGCCCCTCTCGGGGCCCAAAGCCGGGAGAAGACAACACAGAAAAACCAATGTGCCTGGGAGTGAATGCGTTTACCCCTTAGCTCCAGCCAGCAGCTTCACGTCGCGGGGGTCCAGTGGCCGCCCTTGAAGTTTGGGGTTCAAACACAGCACTGCCTGTAGATGGGGAAGGGACCGCGGTGGGGGGGCACGGGCTGGGGACAAGCCTTTGTTCTGTCATTTCATGAATAAAATGTACCCTGTTTGGGGGGACTGGGAGCCCTAAACAATCACTCATAGGATAGTAAAAGGAAGGAAAAGCTTAGGAGAGATGGAAAAGATTAGCAGCAGGTAGATGGTTCTGGATGAAAAGCTTTTGGTCAAGTGTGAAGAAAGAAGGGTGTGGGGGTGTGGCTCAAGTGTAGAGCACCTGCTTAGCAAGTCTGAGACTGAATTCCAACCCCACTACCGTGAACAGAAAGAAAAAAATAAAGAAAAGAAGGAATAAAGGGAGGAAGGAAAAAAGAAGGAAGTAAAAGTAGGAAAGAGAGGGGAATAAAGAAAGAAAAGAGACCTCAGGTACTGATGGCTCCACACCTGCCACCCCAGCTATTTAAGAGGCTGAGGTCTGAGGACTGAGGTTCAAAGCCAGCTGGGCTGCTCTGCGCTTCCTTCCCAGGCTGCAGAAGCCAGATGGGAAAGGCCAGAGAGCAGCTCCTCTGGCTGGCAGTCACTCCTGCCCCGTGTCTTCCTGGAGTGTCCCTCAGGGATTTACTGACGTAAAAGTAGTGTTTTGGGCCCCATCGATCACATTTATAGCCAGGTGGCCCTGGTTGATGACAGAGAGTTGGAGAGAAAGCTGCTTTTCCTGAAGCTGGATGGTGAACGGCCTCTCGGGGAGAGGGGAACACAGCCATGCTGGAAAAAGAAAAGAAAAAAAAAAACACAAAAAAACAGGGGGCCTGTGATCACAAGCTTCCACTTAAGATTTGCCTAAAGAAGGACTACTTGCTCTCCCCTGATAAATTACCGCTTCATTGCTTCAGGTCACAGGATAAGCAGGGTTAGGGCGGAGTTGGTATGATGCCCTCAGAAACCATGTGAGAGTCCCCTTCCAGCTGTTGGAACAAGGCTGTCTTGATGTGGGTCCCTGTGGCCCTAATGTGGCCTCTGGTGTGTCGACAGAGCCCTGTGCCACACCTGCGGCCGCTCTGGGCGGGCTCTCCTCCTGCCCCCTCTCCTCCTACCCCCTCTCCTCCCGCCCGCCCTCACTGCACCTCCAGGCCCAGGTGTGCTCCGCTCATTTCCCAGAACGTCAGGCCGGCTCCGTAGGGTGATGTGGTTATACCTGGAAGTCAAGGGCGTGTACATGGAAGACTCAGTGAGCCTTGTAGAATGAATGAATGAATGAATGAATGAATGAGCAGGGTAGATGAATGCACGCACAAAGTCTGGACCCCTCGTCCTTTACGTACCCCAGCTCATGGTGCACACTGCCACCTTTTGTGTTACTAATATAGCAAAAATACTTCAACCTGGATTGCAAAAGTAACTCTTCCAGAATCCTAGGGGGGAAAAATGAGTTTGATCCTCAGGGAGCGGCTTGAGGAACCTCGGCTTCAGGAAGCCTCCCCTCCCCCCTGGGGTGTTGGTTGTCTTAGGTCACTGCCCCCTCCCCCTCCCCCCGCCCCTCCCTTACCCTCCCCCCAACAGCTTGGCAGGCCACTCCCCATGTCTGAGCTGTGTATGAGGAAGCTCCCCGGCCTCCTCCCCCAGGACTCCTTCCCTCTGCCTTCTGGGCAACTACAGGACTATACAAGCACACTCACACACACTCACACACACACACACACACATATCCATAGCCACAAGTACATCCATGGATAGACCTACATGCATGTGTACACACATGCCCATTCAAGACCCACACACATGTAACACATCTGTACACACACATATCTACCCACAGGCAGACGTCCACATGGATGTGGCACACACTCAGAGGCACACAACAGACGTGGACGGCCGCTTCACACTCCCGCCCTTCCTCAGAGGAACTGCTCTGCAGAGGCAGTCGGCAGCTCCTTCCCAGAATTCATTTGCCAGAAGTGGCCTCACCTGTTCCTTCAAGCCCGGCCCAGGGGCGGATCAGCTAAAGAGGGGGGGGGGCAGCCGCCTGTCTCCCTGCGCCCTCCCCGCTGCAGAGGCCTGTGCTTCTCTTGGGGCTGGGGTGACAACCACTGTCTTCATCACAGATGACAGACTTGAGCCGGTGCTGGCCTCCCACTCTGGCTTTTCAAGGATGCATTCTACAACAGGCAGGGAATTCTCTCAGCTCAGCGACACTCGCTTTTGGAGGTGATACGGACTCGTTTCTACTGTGCTGTCACACATCGGCGCCCGCGCGGCGCTTGACGGCAGCACAGACTTTTCTCAGGGTTTCTGTGAGCCGCAGGACCACAGGGGATGTGGGAGTCCCACCCAGGGTCTTGCTCTGGCACGGCTGTTAGGACTGTCCTTCCCACCCAAGGCCCGGGAGACCCCACCACGTGCAGACCCCCGGGCAGGAGTTTGGGGGGCGCCTGAGCACCCTGCCTGCCACGCCGTCTGTTTCCCATGGCCCTGCATGGGAATGCAGTTTCCTGGGGAACCACGTGCACACACATCCACAGTGACCTCCACGCTGGCCTGTGTAGAGATGGCTTACGGCTGCTAGCGGAATCTCAGCCAGATACGTCGCAGGTCTCTCTCTGAACCTGGCTTCATTTTACTCTACATATTTACTCTTTCCAGAAGTGGAATGCTTGGAATGTGGATCCCATTTTTTTTTTCTTTTTTTATCATTGACCTCCTCAGCTGTCCAAACATGGGCAGACGAACGGCTCCAGGCTGTGCAGGGCTGGTGCTCCCGAAAGCCCTCTTCACCGCCATCCAGGGAAGTCCTAGACCCCTCCCCGCTCACCTCTGGCTGACCTCTGACCTTCAATGATGGATGTCCTGGGGAGTGGAGGTTAGAGTCAAAGAGCTTCCAGAAACGTCTTTGTCCAATCTGATGTTTTGAAGATCCTATGGCTAAAGAATATTTCAAGTTCTTTGGTTTCTCCAGTTCTTAATGAAAACCCACCAGGAATAAATTAGCCATTCCCATATCTAGAGAGCAGATGCTGAGGTGACCCGTTTGTTCATTCAGCACATGCCGATGACATCTGTATCCCAGCTCCACAAGCAGAAACCCTTCTGTGAGGGAACTGTATAGGAGAAGCTGGGGGGGGGGATCTGTTTCCTGCCCCTTTGTTTCCCAGGCTCTACTAGCTACTGAATACCTGGCTCTGGCCCTCACACCTCAGCATCTAACCTTGAGCCAATGACCCACTGGTTAGGCAAAAACCAGGTGTTGAATCACCTCAATCTGCTCACCTGGGCCTCAGCTACCTCGAAGCCTCTGGGAAGAATGGTATGGTTTATTAAAGGAAAATGGCTTTGCCCTGGGCTATTAGCCTACCCCACCCTCTCTCCAGGTCAATTGCTACCAGCATAATAAATAAGGATTTTAGGGAGTTTAAAGGACTCTGAGGGAACAACTCACAAGAGAGTAAAGCTGTTTGCTCTCAGAAATCTGGGCTCATAATAAAAGTCAGACTCTGACTCTCCGGATGAGTAGGGATTTGATGCCTCAGTTAATTTAATTTTCTGGCTATATAAAAGCCAATCCAAATGTTTGCTTTGGCTGCTGTTGTTTTAATACCTTTTACTTGTGATGGCTAGTGAGACAATTCTCCTTTTGAAAAAAATGTGGTCAATTCTATTGCTCTCAAGGGTTTGTTGACCTTCCTGTCGGCCTTGCGGGCCTCCTGGGATGGGTGCTTTGTGGGGTGCTCCTGCTGCTCCAGGTGAACTCTTTCGATGGGATCTTGCTGTCTGGCGAGGTCCAGCCTTGATGTGTAGCATGACCCTTCCTCTCTGGCCACAGCAGAGGTGGCACCTGGCCCCAAAGAGCTGGAGAATTGGCCACCTCTCCCTAGCCATAGCGAGAGCATGCACGCCACCAGGGCCCGAATCATAATCCAGGACCTTTCCATGAGCCAAGCAAGGTCAAGAGAACAGTTAACCAAGTGGAACTGCTTTGAAATCCTCAGGTCTCAGATCACCCCTAGCTGACCCTGGTCTTGGGCTGCAAGCTGACCACTAAACGTCATTATCTGCTGACCCTACGTCCTCAAGCAACCTAGGGACTGAGGCCTCACCCAAGGCCTTCCAGCTCACCTGACTTGTTTGCAGAGACAGTGATGCTTCCCTGCTATAGTTGGTGTGGCAGGAGCATGCTACCACACCGAGCGTTTTCTGTAGAGATGGGAGTGTCTCACAAACCTTTTCTGTGTTTGGTCTGGGCTAGCCTGGCATCTTGATCCTTCCTATCTGAGACTCTTGAGTAGATGGAATAGCAAGCCTGTGCCATCATGTGGCTATTGGCTGAGCAGCGGTCTTGACAACTTGTTTCCCAGGTTGGCGTCAAACCACAGTAGACGAGATCTCTGCCTCCTGAGTAGCTGGGATTATAGATGTGAACCATTGGTGTTGTGTCCTGACCTTTTAGCTGGTGTTTTGTTTCCATTTTGCAGCTAGGAGAGCCTCATGCTGGGGAGATTGAGGCGAAGGCACTCTTGAATCCAGTCACTCAAATAGCAACATTCTCACCCGAATTCTTGTCCATACCCACTTGTAGTGAGGATAAGGAAAAGACATGTGAACAATTGCTTTATGGCCAGCCAGCCCACAAGGCCCATATTGGGGGGGGGGGCTATTTGGACTTAGCCGTACCCACGGGTAGCCAGCATCAGACTGGAGTCCCACGGGGTAATTTCCAGCCCCTTGCATGTGAAAGGCAGTTTTCTCCTAAAGTGCTTGCTTGTACAGTCTGCCTTTCCCCTTTACAGCTAGTCATTCATTTTCTGTCAAAAATATCGAGCCCATTAGTCAGCAGTTCACACTCCAAATAAGTGAGCATTTATCTAACATTTCGTGCTCACCGTGGAAGTCCAAAGAACAGACAGAAGTAGCAAAGCAGAGATTAAAATGGACCAGTAACTCTCCAGTTACCCCACTGTGAGCTGAGCTAACCCCACAAGCCACGCCCCCATACCACCAGGGGGAGGCAGGGGGCAGGGTGGGGGAGAGATGGGAGGGCTGGCTGACCTGGGTGGATCCTCCGCAGCTCAGTTCTGGTTCGAGTTGTGTTTATTCCTCCCACAGTTATTCCGTCGTTCAAGGACAGACAAGTTGACTAGACTCACAGCAACTGATGTATGAGCCTTATGCTGACTCACAGATCACTAATGACTCATGTGATTGATTATTCAAGGTACTGATTGGGTGACAGGGCCCTGAAGACACATTTTCCTTCTGCAGGCTAGCTGCCAGGGCAGCTTTGATGCACAAGAATTGGAAGAAGGCTAGTCAGGTGCCGGTGGCTCATGCCTGTGATCCTAGCTACTCAGGAGGCTGAGAGCTGAGGATTGTGGTTCAAAGCCAGCCTGGGCAGGCAAGTCT
Source organism: Dipodomys ordii (assembly GCF_000151885.1). Classification (NCBI taxonomy): domain Eukaryota; kingdom Metazoa; phylum Chordata; class Mammalia; order Rodentia; family Heteromyidae; genus Dipodomys; species Dipodomys ordii. Next base: position 65,159,454 of record NW_012267217.1, on the reverse strand, counting down.
GTGAGACGCTTATCTCCAATGAACCACCAGAAAACCAGAAGTGGCGCTGTGGCTCAAGTGGTGGAGTGCTAGCCTTGAGCTGAAGAGCTGAGGGACAGCGCCCAGGCCTAGAGTTCAAGCCCTGGGACCACCACCAACAACAACAAAAGGAACTGGAAGAAGGCTGCCCATGATCTTAGAGATTCTTAGAGTTTCAGTAACTACAAACACCTCACTACCCTTTGGGGAATGCGATCAGGCACGTGTCTGCCAGGGTCCTCTTAGGCAAGGACCTTCATCCCAGAAGAGCTGGCATGAACCTGCCTGTGTGTGTGTGTGTGTGTGTGTGTGTGTGTGTGTGTGTGTGTGAGAGAGAGAGTGTGTGTGTGTGTATTGAAGTTTCTGTGCAGCCAACTCTCCTCTCCCAACATGGCTTAAATCAATGGATGATATTTCTGTTGATCCATTTCCAACCCCACTCTGCCTTGTTTCTGTAATTGTTCTCCAGTTGCTATTTGATATATTTCCAACTTCTTCATCCACATCTTTTGGGATCCTCAAGTTTGCTGCCTTGGGGCTGCTGATACCTCAGGTGAGTCTTTCCCAGCTTTGCTTCAGCTTTCTAAAAAAAAAAAATCTATATAGCCCCAAGCCCACAATCTGGTTGTAAATTGATATTCTGCGTGTCGATCAATGTTGGAATAGCCTTTCTGAAATGAAAATTTAAGACCTTGGAAGAAGAAAACATTTTGTTTTGTTTTGCTTGCTTTTTGGGTCTGGGTCCTGAACTCAGGGTCTCCTGCTGACTAGGCAGGAGATCTGCCATTTAGCCATGTTCCTCCGTCTCCTCCTTTTAAAGAGGGTACTGCAGATTAAACTCAGAGCCTTGTATCCACAGGTACTCTATCACCTGAGCTATGCCTCCAGCCCCATTTTGCATTGGTTCTTTTAGAAGTAGGGCCTGGGCTGCGATTCTCCTTCTTGGGCGGTCCTGGGTAGCAGAGATGACTGACAGGCTCATGGTTGTGCCCAGCTGTCCTGCCCTGTCAGACGTGCCTAGCTATAGCTTGAGATGGAGTTTGTGGACTTCTTTGAAGCCACCAGCTCCTGATCTGTGTCTGCCAGGTAACGGGCTTCCGCCCCCCAGGCAGCTTTCCCTTCCCTGCTTTTTCTTTAAACCACAGTTCCTGTTCTTTGCTGCTGTGGGCAGACCACTAGTGATTGCTCCATCTCCCAGACAGTGGCTAAGAAAGAGGAACAGGTGTGGACCGCTGGAGAAGATCCGCAAGTCACCCCCCCCCAAGCTCCAGCGGGTTCTTGGCGGGCGTTAGCGGGTCACCTAGCTTCTGTGGGGACAGACATTCTTGCTGGACCGCTGCCACGGGGGTCTTTCAATCTTGGACAATGTGACAGAGTGCTTCTCACCTGGTGCATGCTGGGAGAGAAGCAAAAGGCCGGGGGGCATGGGGGGCATGGGCCAAGGCCAGAGCTCTGGCAGCGTGAGGGTACCACCGTCCCTTCCTGAGGGGGTTCCCCTCAACCCCTAAAATCGGGGATCCCTGTGCACCCAAGCAAGCCAAACTTCCTCATTCAAGGCTGCCCTGAGCCCGTGCACAGGGCTGCAGGCTGCACCCGAAGCTTCCTCTGTCCAGAAGTCCCTATTGGACGTCAGGTCAGCAGGCCGGCTCTGACCGTCACACTAGGGAAGCTGAGGGTCAGGACATGATTCTGAAAAATATCCACTGCACGATTTGGTGATGGGGGTTGAGAGCTAGAGGGCTGTGTGCCAGGACTAAGTCCCGCGTGCGGAGGGAAGTGTGGAGAGGCTCTTTCTGACAGGGTAGGGGGCGGGAGGTCCTCTTGTCCCTCCCCCCTGGCCTGTCTGCCCTGGCTCAGCTCACGTACTTGCTGGCTGTGCGCCACACGAGCCTTTGTGGACACGCTTGCATCTAAGTCATGCAGCTCCCAGCATGCACTGGGTGCTCAGACCCTCCAGGTGTCTTCAGTGGGGCTGGAGAGAGGACGTTGGTGACAGTGGCCTGACAGAAGGATCTTTTGTCACCGGGCAGATGGGGCACTGTCCATCTTGAGGCGTGTGTGACTTACGACCTGTGCTGACCGAAGCCTGGCAGCTCGCTGCTGCTTTCATCTTTAGTCTCCTTGAAAGGAACGCGTGATATTTATGAACGTTTTGCCAAGTCCGTCATTTTTAAGCATTCTGAAGTTTCTTTGTGATTCAAATAATGCTGCCGCCCAGAGGAGCTGAGGCGGGAGGAACTGAATTGGTGATAAAATTAAAACGTCAGATGTGAGGGAGAGACTTTCCTGCCTTCATAAATAGCTGAATGCTTGCGTCCTGTGACTTCACCTCCTTTCCCGGAGCCTCTTCCTAAACATGCCCAGCGGAGCTCCTATTCATCACTCCCGTCTCCCTGGAAACCATTGATAAGATTTCAAAACACTTCAAAACAATATAACCGCTCTCTGAGATGTTTCCCCTGTTGCCAAGGAAACCAAGCTCTCTTTCATCCCAGGGAGGAGAGAGAAGGGAGACTCCTACACCTCGAGCCAAACCGATCCTGAGGGCCGGAGGGTGGGATCCCCGGGTGGCCCCCTCCTTCACCTCACCACCGACAGTGTCCACCGCCCTCTCCTTACTCTCTTGCCAGGCATGAGAGCTGGGGCCTTGCTTTCAACTTCCTCATCCTGGGGACAGAAACTTGTGGGAAAGGCATGGCTTTGTCGGTGCTGAGGCCTTGGCCTCTGTTTGCCCCAGCCTGCTTCTCTGTCCCTGTCCCTGTGTCTGTCCCTGTCTCTGTTTCTCTCTCCCCCACCTCTCTCTTTGTGTCTCTCTGTCTGTCTCTGTTCTCTTCTGTGTTCTCCAGATGGAAAGCATGCACACAGCATGTGTGTGTGTGTGTGTGTGTGTGTGTGTGTGTGTGTGTGTGTAGGGGGGTGTCTTCTCTCTCCTTTTGCTCCAGCCTACCTCCCAGGCCTTGGGAAAGGGGTGTGGGATGGGAGGCAGGGAGGGGCTAATACCCACCAGATGGAGAAGCTGGCCTTTGAGGGTCAATGGTCAGCCCTCACAGCTGGAACTCAGTGAAAGACCTTCCCACCAACTCCAGGCAGGGTCAGCCCCTCCCCAGCTCCTCAGGGGACAGAAATGAAGCAGCTCCTGTGATCGGCATCCAATCAGATGGGAGGAAGGAAGTTGCAAGGAACCACTGGGGGTAGGGGGGTTGGGAGAGTGGGAGTGGGGTCAGAATGGGGCCGGGAGCCGGATGTGAGGGATGGGGGCCAGTGGATGGAGCAAGGTGGAGATCTGGAGGTCATCTCATCATGCGCTGGGGGATGGGCCCCACTGGATCAGGCAGGGGCAAGGCCTCAATTGGAAGAGTCCAAGGGAAGCTGCCAAGGAGGATGGCTTGGGATGGGTGAGGAAGAAGGCTGCACAAATAGCTGGAGGTATCAGCTTGCGTTGGCAGGGTGGGACACCTATACAGGGTGACTGCCCTGCCCAGAGAATCACAGAGGTTTGGAGAAAGTAAAACTGCAGGTGAACTGATGGGGAGGGGGGAGGGAATGGGGAATGTGGAGGATGCTCCAGGACCCTCATTGTCTGGGAGAGCAAAAGAGATCTCGGGAAGCCTGGCAGCCATTGGGCACACAGAGGGGCAAGATGCCACCAGTCCAGAGCAGAACTAGGGGCAGGAAGGGTGAGTTCCCTCTGTGGCCAGGATCCCAAGGAGGCCTGAGAAGGCCAGCCAGGAAGGGGAGAGAGTGGGGGAGGCAGCATTTAAACAAAGCCTGAAACAATATTTAGTTCCTTGCAAATAAGAAGGCAGGACGGCCTTCCAGGAGCCAACTACATGCTAGAGACAGTTGGATGTCTGGAGCTCAGGGTTGAGGATAAAAGAACTACAGGGGTCCAGGAAAGTTCTGGAAGGCCCCTGGTTCCTCTCCTGATGTGGAAATCTGGATGCTTGGAGGTACCCCTCCCACCTTGGACCAACTGAGGCACCTTGCTTCTTCTGGGAGCAAGAGATACTGGCAGGAATAGGAAGAAATGCAGGCCCAGAGGGCAGCATAGAGCTATGGCTTCCAGGTCCGTGCACATGGAAGCCGCTGTCTGTGTGCACAGGGATGCATTTGTCGGGTGAGCCGCTGGGTGCCAGGTGGCCATCACAGGTCGCACCCGGTGCCCGCGGTCCTCTCATTTGCAGCGCAGGTGGGGATGAGACTTGTTGGTGAAAGATTAAAAATTAGAGTTACACTTTACAATTGCTAACTGCTGGTTTTGCTTCTGTAAACTTGCTCGCCCTAGCACTAACCCCCCTCCCTTCTGGAAATAAGTAATGGAGTAAAAAGTCTCAGATGCCCAGATGCCAGCCCCGGGACAAGGTTTGTGGTCATAGATAAAGAACAAACAGGTATGTTTTTCTGGTTCCTGTTTGAAAATTCCCTAAGTGGCCAAATGGAACCCAGGATAGGGACCCAAGATAGAGACCCAAGATAAAGAACAAAGAGTATGTTCCTCTGCATCCCTGTGTAAAAATTCTCGGTATAGGGGGCTCAAGATAAGGACCATCAGGTGAGCCCAGCAAACTAGGCCAAATGTTCATCACAAGCCTGTAATTATGTAAACTCCCTGACCCTTATCTCCCAGAGTGACTACCTCCGTTTGATCATCTGCGCCAATTGTTTTACAAAGAGTGTTATAAACTTCCCCACATAGTAAAAATGATTGCTGGAGTACATAGTGACTTTTAAATGGGCCAATCCCGGGGACACCTGGTGTTATATGCTAATCTTGTGGTTTTTGCCTTTAAGAATGCCTGTAACTGAGGTTCAGGGCTCTCTCCTGTGCCGAGGCAGAGAGACCGTTTGCGCAAACGTCAAATAAACTCCTCTTGCTTATTGCATCTCCTGGCCTGGAGTCTGAGTTTTCTGGGGCGCCCTCCCATTGACGAAAGTATCCCAGAAGTCTGGGGTCTTTCAGTTGGTGGATAGCTGGGCTTCTCAACGTGGTGATGGAGAGGAAGTTTGCTCCAAAGAGGGAGCCTCTTCCTGTTCTCTATTCCTCTGCTCAGGTGTGCCTCTTGAGTGCTTTCTCTGCCTGTTCAACATGGAGCCTCATAGGTCAGGATACTCCTTTTCTCCCTAGACAGCCCCGTTTAAGAAGGTAATGATGGTAACAAAAGGCTGGATAGTGCAGTCCCCAGAGGCGGGGCAGCCAGACATCACCTCTCCTCGAGGCCTGCGAGGGGAAATTCACAGAGCCACCTGCAAATTGGCCTGCTCCAGAGGCTGAACTTGAACTTGAGTGAACCTGCAGATCTAGCCGTCTAGCTGCAGGATGGATCAGGGGTAGAGAAACTCCACTTCACCAGCCAAATCCAGAAGGGAGACAAATGACCTGGAAAATGACCAGACTGTTTATAAGGAGAATAAGGCGTGGAGAAGCCCGGGCGGAGTGGAGCTGTCGAGATAACAAGGGAATTCAGCTGAAAACAGTGAACAGAGTAAATGGCCTGTAAAATGATACTTTTGAGACCATCAAGAAAGATGGCAGCAGATTGGTTATTAGACAATATTAAGGAAATATTGCTTTGGTGTGGTAGTTGGGCTTTGGGCATCTAAATGTAAGTCACTTATTAGAAATAAGTACTTGAATATTTGTGAGTAAAAATGATAAGAAGCCATTTGTTCTGAATGCTCCAAAGAAATAAAAATAGAAGAGATTTGGAGAGGGTTCATCTTTTCTTGTAAATTATATGCCTGGATGATATACACTCGCAACCATGCTCAAAATGTGGATGCAGCAGTTCACCCTGTGCCCTGAATGAGGGAAGTATCCGTGAACTTTAAGTTTTGTATGATAGGATTCCATTCACAGATTCTCTACAATGAACGTGAAGTGTAACTGAGGACAATAAGAATGGACGACCCGTGGCACTGAAGTTTTAAACTAAGCTGAGTGACTGGGAAGCTTGGCAGGTGCAGAGGTGACCGAAGGTAGATGATAGCGCCCCCTAACCGCTGATGTGGGGTGTTCTGAAGCCCTTATGGAGAATGGCCATCCTCTGAGGGAGTTTTGAGAAGGGAAAGATGGTTCTGTTTGGATCTGGTTTAAAATGCTGGTGAATCTTCAGCACTCCACGGAATCGCCACACTTAGTAGGAAGCTAAAGTCGAAGTGACTGCAGTAAGTGCTGGCGAGAGGCGACCTGTGACTTCGCGTGGTGGTGGCATGGCTGCAGCTGCTCCTGAAAACGGCTCCAAGTTCCTCCAAAGACTCTGCTTGCCATGAGGGCCAGTGCTCCTCACGCCTGTGCCCAGCTGCCCAGGGGAGGAGCAGCCGGGGCCTCGGAGAACCAGCACAGCCACGTTCATCAGGTGGGCATATCCACACAGCCACGGGTGGAGGGGGAGAAAGCAGATGTGGAAATTGCACCAAGAGCGCCATCATCCTCTGACTGAGGGAAGTGCTGACGCCGACCACATCTCCAACAACGCTGTCTGTCCCCAGAGAGCACGCATGACAGGATTCCACAGGACCCGTCTGCGGAGACAGGAGGTGGACCCGTGGGTGCTGAGGGCCAGGGACGAGAGCTGCAAGAGTACCTGCAGTCCGTCAGCTAATGCTTTGAGGACCTTTTCTATAAAATACATAGAGCAAACCCACCGAAAACTATCTTCAGGTCTTTTGGGAGTCCGTGGGAGTTGGCCACCTGCGGTCCAGCTGTTGGTGGAGGGTGAGGAAAGCAGACTCAGCGGTGTCCTAAGAGATGGAGTGCGTCCCGATGCTGGGCATTGTGCTGCCTTTGCATTGTGCTGCAAAAACTGAGTTTGAATTGCTCACTTTTCCCATAATTCATTATATGCAGGCTCAGCGGCATTATTAATGATTCAAATGTCTGGCGTGGCACGTGGTGGCAGCTGGCTATCACACAGTAGCACAGCCACTGGTGACATTTCTGAGTCATCAGGATTGACCAAAATGTATTCATCACCAGTATTTTGTTGTTGTTGTTGGTCATGGGGCTTGAACTCTGGGCCTGGGCGCTGTCCCTCAGCTCTTCAGCTTAAGGCTAGTGCTCTACCACTTGAGCCATAGCACCACTTCTGGTTTTCTGGTGGTTTCTTAGAGATAAGAGTCTCATGGATGGCTGGTTTTGAACCACAATCCTAGATCTCAGCCTCCTGGGTAGCTAGGATTACAAATGTGAGCCTCTGATGCCCGACTTATCAGCATTCTTACACACACACACCAGCACATACCTTCTTAGTGGCACTGCCCGGATCACAGCCCAGCTGGACAAACTCCTGTGTCACATAAGACTCTCTCTCTCTCTCTCTCTCTCTCTCTCTCTCTCACACACACACACACACACACACACACACACACACACACACGAGAGACAGAGACAGAGACAGAGTGGGGGAGGGAGGGAAGGAGGGAAGAAAGCGCTAATTGAATTGAGAATGGCAATTGATATAAGCTGAGCTCACCAGATTCTCCTTTCCCCTAAATCTGAGGCTACCAAGTTTAGATTGACCATCAGCAATGAAGGAGTCTCCTGTTGATGTAGAAGTTGGGCTTCCACTAAAGGATGCTCACGGCAGGATGTTGTACAAAATGGCTGGCGGGCAGTGAGAGGTCTGTGTCAGGAAAGGAAGGGAGGACAGCAAAGAGGGTTGGCCACAGACACACAGTGATGTCACTGCCTCCTGGCTCCCGAGGGCCTTCCAGTCGGTGCCCGGGTCCTTGCTGAGTCCTGGCAGTGTCTCCTGACAGGAGACTAGGCTGGGTGGCTTGTCTGGATTCCCATGAAGTATGATGTACTCTTCACTAGGGGTGGGCTCTCTCTCTCTCTCTGGAAACCCACTGTTGTTTAGTCTGGGTCCTTGGATCCTTACAAAGCTCCTAAGCTCAGGACAGCTTGGTGACAGGCACTTTTTTTTATTTTTTATTTTTTTGCATCTAATGGGATCAACAGTGGCTGGCAGGCCCCAGGTAGCCTAGGATGGTTGCTGGTGACAGGAAAGACCAAGGCAGGATTGGTGGTGGGACTTTTCATTCCCACTCCGAATCTCCTGGGAGGAGGGAGGGGTCACCAATGGCTAAGAGAGCCACTCATGGAATGAAGCTTCTGTTAGACTCCCGAAGGACTAGGTTTGCAAAGTGTTCAGATTGCTGAACCAAAGGGTGGTGCTCACCAGGAGGGAATCCTTTCCAACATCCTTTCCTCAGAGCCACATCGATGCAATGTGATTGTGATTCCCTGAGTTCTGTGGGCAGCTCTAATGAATTAGGGGGTTGGCAGAGCCCCATTTTATAACAGAAAAGTCAAAAGTAAGCTTACAAGTTGTACTTGTGATCATCATGTTCACGGGGGACACTCCTGTGGGACTGACCCCTCAATCTGTGTGACCAGATAATGTCTCCAGGCAGAGAGTGCTGGGATTGCATGTGGGGACCCTGGACTGGGGGCTGCTGGGAGAGGAATCCTCCCACATTTTCCGACGGGATGTCCCATAGTGTGTGTTGATTGTGTTGGAGAAACTCAGACACGCCGACCTGTGGCTGGACAGGAAAGAGAGTCATCATATGGACACTCACGAGGATAAGGAAAGCAAAAAGCAGAGGAGAGCCACAGCACCTGGCAATTGCACCCCTAGATGTCTACTCTAGCGAGAAGAAAGGATGTGTCCAACAAAGATTCATTCATAAATATTCACAGACCTTAAAAAATAGCCCCTACATGGAAACATTCCACAGGCCAATCAGATAAACAGATAAACAAATTGTAAGATAGCTATACATTCTTAAATAAATATCCATATTCCCCATCCAAAAATAAAAAGGCTCATGCAGCAGGCTTTATGCTGAACAAAAGTGATTGCTTTGAAAGGGAGTTGTAGCAGGGTAATACTAAGTTACATTAAGAAGAAACTGATTCATGGTTGCCTGGGGCTGGAGTTCGGGAATGAGGCGGATGACAAGCGGCCACAGGACCTTTTGTGTGGTGATGAAATTATTTGGTATTTTGATGATGTGGTAGATTACATGGTGTATATGTTTGCCAAAAACACATTTCACTGTACACTTACGTGAACCCATTGTGTTATATGTAAATTAAATGTCAGCAAAATTAATACAATAAGACAAGGGAAATGATACCGTTACTAGGTGTGCTATAAAAGCAAGGAGAATGTGTTACTGTGCTCTTGTGGTTAGTGTAAAGGTGTGTATTTGCTTTTGGAAAGCAGAGATGCTTTAGTTTTCAATGAGATCTTGCTTTCTTAAATTTATTTCAGCACATTTTGTGTTTTTCCCTATATTACTCTAAATGAGATTGGTTTTTAATTTTTCCAATTATCCTTTGCAAATTAGTCCTATATACTATAATCTCACTGACCTAATATTTTAGTTTGAATAATTGACTTACAAATTCCTTGGGATTTTTCTAGGTAAATAACCATATAATCTGAAAATAGGAGCAGCTTTCTGTATTACTTTCTGACTTCTATGATTTGCTTCTTTTTCTTGCCTTATTGTAGTTCTGTAACCTCTAGTTTTCTGTCAAATGTAAGGGTGGAAGTATGCATACTTACTTTCCTCCCCAAATCAAGACAGCTCTCTCTCTCTCTCTCTATATATATATGTATATATATATGCATCTATATGGATACATATTTTTCTGTCATCTATGTTTCTCTCTCTTTCTCTATCATCTATTATCTATCTATGTATAGCTATTATTTGGAGTACTAGAGTTATATTCAGAGCTTTATACTTGCTAGGCAGGAGCTCTACCATATGAACCATGTCCCCAGAGCTTTTACTTCCATTATTTTTCAAAAAAGGTCTTTCTTTTTGGACCAGAATCTTCCTGTTTTCATATCTGGGAAGTGAGGTGTGCTCTAATGTATCCAGCTTCTTATTAGCTGAGATTTTATTAAGTGTTTGCTTGGGATGGCCTCTCCATCTCAGTCTTCTGAGTGGTGGGGTTACTGGCTCCAGTTCCTGCACCTGCTCGTTTAGTCTTTCAGCACGAAGGATAGTGTTAGCTATTAGTTTTCACAGATGCATTTGATTGATTTGAGGAACCTCCTACTTTTCTGAGAATTTTTATATTAGTTACCATTGAATTATGTCAAATGCTTTCTGAAATTATCCTCTCCCCTGGAAATCTGGTGAGTTATATTGATAGATCCCAAATGTTAAAACAATTTCCCATTCTTGAAATTACTACTACTTGTGATATTCTTTTTTTGTTCCTCAGCAACAAATTTCTTAGCTGCTTTTTAGGGCTTCCCCTTATCGCCAGCTTCAGCAACTTCTTCTTTTTTCTTTTTTATTGTAAAGGTGATGAATAGGGGATTGCAGTTACATAAGTAAGGCAATGAGTACATTTCTTTTTGAACCCTATTACCCCCTCCCTCATTTTCTCCCTCTTAGCAGTCCCACTCTCCTGCCCTCAAGTTGTGTAGTTCATTTCCAACATAGTGTCTAGTGCGTATCGTTGTTGCATTAGTTCATCCTTTGTCCTGATGTTTCTGTGATTCCCTTTCCCTTCCACGGATCAGATAAGCTTATATACAAGACAAAGTGTACAGAAAACAAACACAGAAAGAAAAAATAGAAATAACTGCATACAGGACTAATAAGAATCTCTTGTTTCCAATTCTTGGCGTTCCTGTCTGCACAGCACAGGAGGAGGACCCTCATCTCCAAATCTCCACCCAAGAACACTTCTGGGGGAGGAGCATTTTCTGTGTAGTTCAGGGTACTTGACTCCACAACTTTTAGCTCTCTTAGCTCCCTGAGCCCAGTCTCTGATCCTCGCCTCAGTATTGTCTTCTAGAGCCACCCTTACCCCCCACCCGCCCCCATGCTATGGTCCAGAAAGTGCCCCAAACAGAATGGGGCCAGTCCTGGCACCCATCCCAGCTGTCTTCCCTTGATTTTCTCCACATCTGAAGACTTCTGCTATTCATAAGTCTGGCCTAGGTCTGCTTGTTTGTGTAAACAGACAAATTCAGTACCTGAAGATTGGAAGCAAGACTCCAACTTTATCATCACTTGGGAAAAAAAAAAAAACTTTACCTATCTAGAAGGTTCTACTGACAGGAACCAAGAAAAAAATGCAGTCATGACAAAAATCTGATCATTGTTTTTCATCTAGCATGAGAGGTGTAAAGGATGAAATTGTGACAGTATGCAGTTTCTTCAGGAGTTTTGTTTACAGGAAGGAAAACCCAAAATTAAAAACAAAGCAACAATGAGACAGAATAGAAAAGAGGAGTTCATACAGGCCTGGAAGACTCCTAAGGGAAATTCAATCCTTAGAGCAAGTTAGCCAGTCCTTAGAACTGCCATATGCTTGGAGTTACATGAGTTCCACGGGACTTGCTCTTTAACCCACGCAGACCTGGGACTGGCTCACCTGACCTCTGCATGCATTGGCTCCATGACAGGCCTAGAGCTTTGCATGAGTGCATGTGCATAGGCACACGCATGTGCTCTACTTCCGGCTTTTTGGTGGTTTAATAGAGAGGAGAATCTCATGGACATGTCTGCCTAGACTGGCTTTGAACCTTCATCTCAGCCTCCTGAGTGGCTAGGATCACAGGTGTGAGCCATTAGCACCCACCTTAGGGTTTGAATTTTGAATAACAGTGCTTATGTGGATGGGTATTGGTATAAAACCACTTACTGAGAGCACGGAATGCCAAACAAATGAACCTGTTGGACAACCCTGAGGACAGACACTAGGGAGGGAAGAAGTCTGCAGACATGTGCCCTGCAGGGCCCACTGGCCTGGCTGTCCATCTGGCCCTCAGGGCAGGCACAGGCAGCTCCCTGGGGCTAGGCGTGGTCACACTCTCCTTCTAGGAGGAAGAGGCTGGGCCCTGGGGGAGACTCAGGCCAGGATGACAGACAGACAGCTCAGCCAATCCCCATCCTTCGAGCAATTTTGCCTGCAGCATCTCAGACACCAAATCGCAGCCTTCCTGTCCTGTGGGAAGAATTAAATTATTTTTCTCCATGTGAGGTTCAGGCAGACTTCTCAGGTCATCTGCTGGCCTGTCTTTCTTTGTTTATCTCTAGGTATGAACATAGAACTAAGGGAGGAAAGCAACAAGAGTAACATTTGGTGCTGAGCAAAATTATAGTAAATGCAGCTACAGGCTGTACGTTTTTCCAGATGTCACAGAACTTCCTTGCGTGCCTCTGGTCCATGGCAGCCTTTCTTTGTGACCGGGCTGAGGTATAAAACAATAGCAGAACTCGGCATCCCCGGGCCGTTTCTGGAATCCCTGGTCTGAGCTGCTCTTATAGAATATGGTGGCAGTTTTGAGCCCTTGGACTGTGATCCCAGTGGAGAACCTGCTTCATGGAGACACCAGAGCTGGTGAAGGGAGCACTCAGGAGCCAGCCGGGGTCTCCAAAGAAGGGCTTCTCCCTTGATGCAGGCCACTGCCAGCTAGCTGTCTGAACTTGGACATGGTCAGCAAAGTAAGCACCATGTTCAACCCCCATCCGGAGCTGCCTGCGGTCCTCCCGTCCCCACTTGCCAGCCCATCTCTACTGGCCTTTAGTTCCCTCCCTCTTCCTTCAGACTGCCTTCCATGCGCCACCTCCGGTCCCCCGTGCCAGCCCCAGAGATGTAACGGGCATCAGAGGCTGACAGAGCCAGCTCACGGGGAAGAAGGGTATGGTAGGGTGGAGAAACAGAGGGGAGGGGAGCTGGGCACTGGTAGCGCACACCTGTAATCCTGCCAATCAGAGGATTGGATTTCAAAGCCAACCTAGGGCAGGAAACTCCAGAGATGGTTGTCTCCAATTAACCATCAAAAAGCCAAAAGTGAAGCTGTGGCTCAAGTGGTAGAGCATCCGGCATGAGCACAAAAGCTCAGAGACAGAGCCCTTACCCTGAGATGAAGCTCCAGAACTTGGGGAGGGGGAGGGGGAGGGGGATTCTTTGGAGAAATGAAGCTGACCAAAGCTAGAAGTCAGGAGGCATCTCAAGGATGTGTCAGAGAGTTTCCAGGGGAGGGGGTCCAGAGAGAGAGAGAGAAAGAGAAAGAGAGAGGGGAGGGGAGGGAGGGAGGGAGAGAGAGAGGGAAGGAGGGAGGGAGAGATGGAGAGCGAGCCAGCCATGTCATAGGAAGGGGCCGCACCTGAGGACGGGGAAAGGCTCTCCAGGTGACCCGTTTCCATCTTGCTCTGCCAGGGCCCCTGGGAGGCCTGGGGGGTCACAGGTGTGCTTCTGAGGCTCCTCTAACGACAGGTTCTGGCCTCCCGGTATCAGCGTGGCCGGGTCACAGCCAGACACCCGGGTACTATTTGCAGGCGGACTTCAACAGCTGTACTTAATGCTCCTCCCATTATTTTTTATTGTGTGTCTCTTTAATTTTTGATGTAGCTCCCACAGGACTTTTAAAAGATTCACGAGCTGCTCGTAGAAAGCTCCGGCATATGCTTAAGAAAGGATTGGACTCTATGAAATATACTTACGATATTTTAGAGCTGTGATAAACAAAGAATATTTATGCTAAGGAAAGTCACTTTCACTTTATCCTCAAGAAACTTAATGGAAGGAACGGGAACTCTCAGAAGTATAGCTTTTAGAACAGCTCACAGAAGTCCCTCAGATGCACAAATCAAAGGTGTTTTATAAAAGTACCAGGCTTCATTGGGAGGTGGGTAGCAGCCCAGAGGCTAGAATGAGTGGGCCTGGGTGGGGACAGACACGATGACAGTGCTTTAAAGACGTGCACAAGCTGGGCACAGTGGCTCACGCCTGTAATCCTAGCTACTCAGGAGGCTGAGATCTGAGGATAGAGATTCAAAGCTAAACCAGGCAAGAAAGTCTGTGAGACTCTTATCTTCGATGAACCACTAGAAAACTGGAAGTGGTGCTGTGGCTTCAGTGGTAGAGTGCTTGCCTTGAGCTGAAGAACACAGGGACAGCGCCCAGGCCCAGAGTTCAAGACCCATGACTGAAAAAAAAAAAGTCACAAGAACAGAACAAGGAGCCTATTGAAGGGATTCCAAGGTGGTGGGAAGGTGGGAATGAGGGAAAGTGGCAGAGGGAATGAGTTGAACTGGGATATAGTGTTGGTTTAATCAGCAGTGCAGCCCCTCTGGACAACTGACACACGCTAAGGAAACCGGGAAAATACCATAGCGTGTACAATGGAAGAGACTCGGTGGTCCACAGTTCTCTGGTAGTTCCTAACCAAAGGTCATGTCTTTTGAGGAGGACAGCTGTACACACACACACACACACACACACACACACACGTGCACAGGTTGGGGACACACGCACACATCCTCCCACTGGCCACACTTCTGCCCACGCCACCCCAGCGCTCCTGCCATGGGGGGACGGGGGTGGACGTGGGCAGGATAACAGCACAGTCTTGCCTGGTAAAAGGCAGCACCAGGACACCACTGAGGGCCTTTGTGGCAAAGTTCTAGTTTCCCTCATAAAGTCAGACAGACAGACACAGCTGCCGGGTCCTGCCCTTTACGCCCACCCTTCTACCTGTCCTGAAGATGGATCTGAGACCTAAGAGCGGCCACGTGAAAAGACAGGAGGCCAGTCTCCCAGCCCTGACCGTCCACCCCCGAGGACGGCTCTGAACCCCAAGCTCCCCAACTGCATCCAGTCAAAGCCGTCCTGGAGTCAGCTGGAAGGGTGATGGCCTGTGCTCACCGTGGAGACTAATGGCCCTGCCCCCGGCTTGGTTTAGCGCTCAGCTGCCCGTTCCTCTAATCCGTCTTTCTACACAGCCTTTAGGTGGATGATGAAGCTTTGGTGGAGTCCAGCCCCTGTCCTCCTCGGAAGAGGCGGTGGATCAAAGTGAATAACACATTGGAATGTCATTTGGGATCTCATACACCTCCCAAGCCCAACCTCTTCCTGGCCCTGGCTGGAAATCAACAACAACAAATCTTGATCTACTTATATTCAATCATTTTTGATTATCTGCTGATATATGCCCACTTTCTTGATGAATACTATGTAAATTGGGTACTTGCTTGGGTTTTAATTTTGCAAATCAGAGAATCTGTTCCATTTCTTGGGTACTTAGAGCCAATTCCCCATTGCTTTCATTCCACAATTATGATAGGTAGCAAAAATATGTAGAATTATGAAAATAGCATGCACTCAGAGTAAGAAAGTCAACAAGACCAAAAAGGTACAATGGGAAAGCAGTCGCCTCAAAATGCTGGTCTCTGGTCCCTGAGAAACCAACTTACCTGGTTGCCATTCTGGAAATACCTGTGGATGGCTCATTTTCTTTGTTCTTTTGCTATTAATGAGAGATTTTCATATTCACCATTCTGTTTTTCTTCCCATACTGTATCTTGGAGAGCCTTTTACCCCAGGGATTGCAGATCTGCCTTTTTGTGTTTTAACGGCTAAACAGTATTCCAATTTACATTCACTCACTACATTGTACTTCACTCACTGCTTTGTTATCCATGGACATTATGTTTGTGGAAAATCTTTGTATTTTCTTTTTTTTTTTTCTGATACTGGGGCTTGAACCTGGGGCCTGACGCTCTTGCTGAGCTTTTTCGCTCATGATTGGTGCTCTAATGTTGGACCTATGCCTCCAGTTCCATGTCGTTGACAAATCTTAAAATTGCTCCTGGTTCAGAGGAGCTCTGTACCACCCCATGCCAGCCTTCAGGGTGGAGAAAAAGATACAAATTAATATTCCAGCAAAGGAAATGAAAACGCCAACCCCACCTCGCCCCAGCAAACTCTTCTCCACCTACCTTCACTCAAACCATCTCTGATTCTGACCCTAGGTTTTGCTATGTACCACTGGGAATGAGAGAGGTCACGGTTTCTTTTGCATGTCAGAGGTTTCGATTTCCCGCAAACCAACACCAGGGCATGATGGGAGAGGGGCCTGGGAGGACCTTGGGGTCCCAGAAGCCCTCTGTCTCCTTTCTCACCTGTGGATAACAATTGATCCTATTGCAGGAGGTCGCCAGGAGCAGCTGAGCTAACATGACTGAAGTTTCAGGTCTGTGTTGAGCATAGAGTATGTGCTAAGTGGCCCAGGTTATCACTAGCCAAGGTGCCTAGGCATAAAGCCTGGTTGCTTCTGCAGGTAAGGCTTCGTCCAAGATAAGAACTCAGGCCTTTCTCAGACCCATCTTGGCCCTGGTGCAGATGTGCATGCGCATACACATGCGTACCCATATGCATGTACAGACACACCAGTTCCTCACTGGACCAAATCCAAACCTACTGCCTAGTTGAACGGGGAAGGGGAGGGGGTGTAAGTCTATATGTGGTAAGAGTGCTGCCCTGGAGACAGGAGGCCACCGTCCCCCAGCTCTGTACGGCCCTTAGTCCTGAGTTCACCCAGGGGAGGCCCTGCAACTCTGCCGGGCCAGGCACACGGTCCTCCAGGGAGTTTCCAGCCAAGGAGATAAATCTCTCCACCAAGGGCAAGGCCAGAGGGAGGGGCCCGTTGCTAAGCACTGGGAGCCCATTTACGTGCCCCTCCCTGTGGGGGATGGGGGCCACCCACAGGCCCAGCCACACTCGGTGTATGAGGACTTCTGAAAACAAAAAAATCTCAGCAGGAGATGTCTGCCAGCAGCGGGTGATACAGGGAAAGATGGAGGTCTGCAGGGCCCTGCCCCAGCCCTCGCCCAGGCCTCCCACCCAGGCATGCACATGGCTCCTCTTCTGTCTGGAGTCTTAGCCTAGCAGTAAAACTGAGCTGTGCTTACATGTTAGGGCGTCTGTGAAAGTCATAGGAATCTTGCTAAAATGCAGGATTCTGGACCCATACGATATCCAACTATGGCTTTGAAATTTGCATCTTTAATGTGTCTGCTGGTGGAACTTACTCAAGTGACCCACAGATTACATAGATGAGCTGTCACAGCAATTGCATTTTTTTCTTTTCTTTTTCATTTTCTCAGATCACTAGGCTGGTACCTAAATCCGCTCCCCCACCCCCCACCATAGAGATGTGGGTCAAAAATATATATATATATGGGAATCCAAAATAATTCTATCTTAGCCAGAGCTCTGTTGCAATCTGCTTGAGTTACACCCTACCCAAGTAAGACACTATTATTTAAAAAATAATATTTAAATATTTAAAAACCTTTGAATAATGCAAAGGAAACTATTACATTCCAAAGACACTTTGAACATAATGACATTACTAAATGACATTTCTTGTTTGAAGTGAGATATGAACACACTAGGACCCTTTTCTAGGAATACGCTGAGCAGAGTAGGGGCGGGGTACATTACACGGGTGTCAAGACGTGGAGCTGCATCTCGGTATGGCACATTCGCTCATTTAGATAACTCCAAAGAGCACAGAAACATTGGCCATCAGGGATGTATTTTGGATAACTCCAGTATTGGAAAACTGGCTGCTATCTCCCTGGACCCAGGGAACCTAAGGCAAACCCCCAAGGCCGGTGTGAATTATTTTTAACTAGGTCAGGTGCCTGGGCCTCTGCGTACACATTCCTCACTCTTTCTGCCTTTAACTTCTCAACTCATCTGTCACATGGAGGCTGTGATAATTAGGAATACAGGAAGGTGTTGTGCAAGTGCCGAGGAGGCCTGTAATCTGATTTTCCTAAGAGGTTTTTTTCTTTTCCCAGCGGGTAATTCTATTCTTCAGAACTCACTGGCTGAAGGAACCACCTCCATACCCCGCTTCCTTGTCGGTTTCATTTTACATGCTGTTGTGCTGACGTGTTGGTGTAGATTTGACTCTACATTCCTCATTCTGTGTTCCTTGGTGCCAAGTAGGCTCCGAGGCAAACGTGAAAGCGGCCTGCATCCTCCAAATCTCTCTTCTCCCAGACAGGAAGGCTGGCAGCCATTCTGGGGTTGCCAGGCAACCATCTGCTCTCCCTGCCCCGCCCGCCCCCCAGCCCCCTGGTTGGGTATCAGGGCAACTGTCCAGGAGGCCGTGGACACCTGACCGCTCAGCGGAGGCTGCAGGTGCTCACGGCTTTGCCCACATCTGCTCTTCACACCTCAGTGGGCTGATCGGCACCTCGGGTATGAGCTGCTTCTGCACTTGGAGTGCCGAAAAATACGTGGGTGTGTGAAAAACAGAGCAAGCGCTTGCTATCCCAAAGTGTGAATTTCAGCTGAGCTAAACATATGTAATATTATAGTGGGAAGACCAGTGAACTGAAATGAATAGACACAGAACTTTCTAGAAAACTGTCTCATTTTTTCCCCACAAAGCTTGTATTTAAATGAAAGAGAGAGCACCACTAGGGATACACAAAAAGCCATTTTGGCACCTGGACTCCACAGTCATTCTGACAGTCCTCTAAGACTGAAGCGAAGGTGGGATTAACTCACAGGGATGTCTGCTCGCCCAGATCAGTCTGGGGTGTACCAAGTTGGCAGCCTGGTGTGATTCATAGAGTGGGACGTCACTGTGGCAATAGCAGAGGGCTGTGGGAAGTCAAGGGAAGGGACGCTAGCCCAGAGGGACAATCTCTGAGACAACCAGGGGAGCTTGAGTTTGACAGCAGAAGTCTGAAGAAGGGAACAAGTCCAAAGCCAAGGTGCAGCGCCAAGTGGCAATGGTCGACACTGGGTACTGGGCCTTGAACTCAGGGCCTCTTGCTGCTCTACCACTTGAGCCACAGCTCCACTTCTGAGGGTTGGCTCTTCATTGGAGTAACTGACTAAACCACTAGAGAGTTGGGGGCAAAGTCACTGGTCAGGGTACAAAATGATCCTGGTAAGGGATACACATTTTCCCGGCCCACCAAGCTCCTGGTGAACCAGAGCTGGCAGAGCTGGTCCCTGTTGGAAAGCCAGACCCTTGTACCAACTAACTTCTTTGCCTCTTTCTGTAAGTTTCTGGTCTCTGAGTCAGAGATCCACCTGTGGAGGCCGGATGCACGTTTATATTTAGCTACCAAGGAAGCCGCGAGTTTGTTTTAGGCTTCTGAACATAGCAAGTGTTCCCACGAACAGGCTAGCAGAAGGCGAGATCTGGATCACCTTCACGGGGAGGCGGGTGGTGTAGGCAGAAATGGCACCGTGTAGACAAAGCAGAGAATCAATGGAAGCAGAAGCTGCAGGGAGAATCTCCTGCACCGTCCACCCTGGCTTGTCTTGAACAATGCATGGCATCCACGTTGCCAAACCAGGTGCCCTGCCACCGAGTGCCACGTGCTGTTCATATCAGTCCCCAAAGAAAGGCTTCCTCACTAAAATAGAACAAAGTGCCTCCTCTCAGGAACAGTTCTTTCTTTTGCATCAATGTGGCTTAATGAAATTGTAAGGTGCTGTGCCGGGCGCCGGTGGCTCATGCCTGTCATCCTAGCTACTCAGGAGGCTGAGATCTGAGGATCACGGTTCAAAGCCAGTCCAGGTAGGAAAATTCATGAGACTCTTATCTCTAATAAACCACCAGAAAACCAGAAGTGGTGCTGTGGCTCAAGTGATAGAGCGTTAGCCTTGGGCTGAAGAGCTGAGGGACAGCGCCCAGGCCCAGAGTTCAAGCCCCATGACCGACCCATTTTTCCCGCCCCAGCAGAAGCTTTGTGGGTCACCCCTGTTCCGTCAGCCGCCATGCAGCTGTTCCCTCATCTGCTCCAGACAGGGGCTGTGAGGTGAGCAGAGGAGGTGGGGGTGTGCTCCACGAGGAAGTGCTCCGTGGCTGTGGAAGACGAGCCCAAGGACAAGGCTGTTGTGGCCTCTCAGGATGAAGGGAGAGACGGGGCTTCAGAAGCAGCAAATGGAGGGGAGGCAGAAAGGAAAGGGAGGTGGGCAAGTCAGAAGCCGAGGGGCTAGCGAGAGAGGCCTTGGCCTCGCCACTCCGCGTCCTACGGCCTTTCCCTCTTCTTCCCAGGAAATCTTCCTGCAGTCATTACACTTAGGTCTACACTCTCTCAGCTCTGCCTCAGATCCCTCTGCTTAGAGCTAGCGTCCTAAATCTGGTTCCTCTTCCCTCACTCTCCATCTCTCTTGGCCTCTTTCTCCTCCCCACTTTCCAGGATGCCATTTGCTGATCCCTTTGGACCCCTAGTTTCCAGGTCCTGCCATCTTCCAAGGCCATCGGCCACCTGACGGATCCAATGCAGTTGGAGCGGAGTCTGCCCGTCTCCCACATCCTGCCAGCTCTTCCCACGCCTGGGCCTCCCTGAGCCAGTGAACGCTCTCCACCAGTGCCTCTTCTTCCTCTGAGCTGACCAGCAATCTGTCTCAGCAGTCTTTGCCTGTTGCTATGACACAACTCTCAAGACTATAAGAACAGACATGTGTTGCTCACAGTTCTGAAGGTTGGAAGTCCAAGGTCAATCCATCAGTAGGTTCAGTGTGGTGAGAACCTGGTCTCTGCTTCCAGGATGGCGCTTTGAACACCGTGCCCTAGAGGGGCTGAGAGGGTCCTGTTGTGACAGAAGGCCAGGGAAGTCTCTTTTCTGAGGACCTTGATCCCATCGATGAGAGCGCTCATCACCCAATCACTTCTTAAAGGCAGCAAACACCATCAGGTTGGCCGTGTGTGTGTGTGTGCGTGTGTGTGTGCGTGTGTGTGTGCGTGTGTGCGTGTGTGTGCACGTGCACGCGAGCGCATTGGTCCTGGGACTTAAAATCAAGGCCTTGGGCACTGTCCCTGATCTTTTATTTTGCCCAAGGCTAGCACTCTGCCAGCTGAGTCACAGCCCCATTTCTGGCTTTTTGGTGGTCAATCTAAGGTAACTCACAGACTTTCCTACCCATGCTGGTTTCAAACCTCAGCCCTCAGACCTCAGCCTCCCGAGTAGTTAGCTTTACAGAAGTGAATCACTGGTGCCTGGCTCACAGCTTGATTTTTGTGTCTAGCTTTTCTAAGACAATCTTGATAGGTAGCCCAGGCTGGCCTCAAACTTGCTTTGTAGCTCAGGTTAACCTGCTTCACCCTTCCAAGTGCTGGAATTACAGGTGTGACACACCGTGCCTGGCTATCCTCCTCCACCCTGCCCCCCTCTAGCTCCTCTGAGCTGCAGCTCCCCTGCAGCGTTGGTTGGCCCACAGCCTCTCACACCCATGCATTTGCAGAACTCAGTGCTGTAAACTTCACTGGAGGCCACATTCATTGCACCTCGTACGTTTTTGTGTGTTGATTTTTATTTTCCGTTCTGTTGTTACTGTTTTTGACACAGGGTCTTACCATGGAATCCAGGCTGGTCTTGAACTAGTGTTTCTCTTGCCTCAGCTTTCTGAGCGCTGGGATTATAGACCTGTACAATTATGCCTGGCTCCTACTAAAATCATTCTAATTTATCTTGAAACTTGCTTTCTGACCCAAAGATAGAAAGTAGGCTGTGTAATTTCTCAGTATTCAGGAGATTTTCCAGATACGTTGTATATAGTTATCCCCTGCTATCCCTGAAGAAATAATTCTAGGACAGTAAGGACTCCAAAATTGCTCACAGTGTTTGGTAAAGTGCTTGCCTAGCATGCAGGGAGCCCTGGGTTCTATCCCTAGCGATGGAAGAAAAAACAGAGAACGTCATAGTTTTTGCATATAATTTATGCTTATACTTTGATACTTCCTCTTTTAAGACAATGCAAATGCTGTATTCTACTTTTTATGCTAGTACTGGGGCTTGTACGCAGAGCCTTGTGCTCTCCCTTAGCTTTTTCACTCAAGGCTAGTGCTCTACCACGTGAGCCACACCTCCACTTTTGGCTCTTTGCTGGTTAATTGGTGGCTAGACTTTCCTGCCTGGGCTGGCTTCGAATCAGGATTCTCAGATCTCAGCCTTCTGAGAAGATAGGATTACAGGTGTGAGCCACTGGTGCCTGGCTACATTCTACTTTTGAGAGAATAATGATATGGAAGTGCCACTGGTCTCCTCCAATGTGGAATGTGGCAACACTGGCCTCACAGAAGTTGTTGACCCAGAATGGCTCCCAGGCCAGGAAGGCAGAGCAGGGGTCCGTGATAGACAGGGCATGTAGCCTTGTGTGTCATCTTCATGCAAGGCTGCCGCTCTACCTTAGTGCCCCTCAACTAACTAGTTTTTTTTTTTTTTTTGTCAGTTGTAGGGTTTGAACTCTGGGCCTGGGCGCTGTCCCTGGGCTCTCCAGCTCAAGGTGAGTGCTCTAACACTTGAGCCACAGCGCCACTTCCGGTTTTCTGGTGGTTCATTGGAGGTAAGAGTCTCATGGACTTTCCTGCCTGGGCTGGCTTTGAACCGTGATCCTTAGATCTCAGGCTTCTGAGTAGCTAGGATTACAGGCATGAGCCACCGGTGCCGGCTCATTTTTATTTTTAGGTCCGGTAGTGGGGCCTGAACTCTGGGCCTGGGCGCTGTCCCTCAGCTCTTCAGCTCCAGGCTAGCTCTCTACCACTTGAGCCACAGCACCACTTCTGGCTTTTTTCTGCTTATGTGGTGCTGAGGAATCAACCCAGGGCCTCAGGCATGCAAGGCAAGTGCTCTACCACTGAGACACCTTTCGAGCGCCTCATTTTTTTTTTTTTTTAAAGACAGGAAATCAATTGAAGCAGAAAATTAAGGAAGATTTTTTTTTTGAAACTTAAAAAGCCATCCATGAGACCAATTTCCTCAGGTTTCTCCTCTCCTTCATTAGAAAGAATATTAGACACCAA
Organism: Dipodomys ordii; assembly: GCF_000151885.1. Lineage (NCBI taxonomy): Eukaryota > Metazoa > Chordata > Mammalia > Rodentia > Heteromyidae > Dipodomys > Dipodomys ordii. The sequence continues at coordinate 65,136,829 of NW_012267217.1, read as the reverse complement.
GCTTTACCAATACCATTCTCTACCTTGGAGCAAAACCCAAACCAAACCAAAACCTAATACAACAGTAAGGGTAGCAAGTCTGGGGTCTGGCTCCCTTAGGGTGGCGCCTGCAGATAGAGGGGGTCTTAACTCATAGAGGCCCACCTCTCACAACATCACTATCATCTAGACCCCTGACATGCCTTTACCCTCCCAGGCTTTACGTTATACATTTACCTAATTCTGAGAAGTCTAGAGCCTCCATCAAATTACCAAATGGGTCCATGGAATCAAGAAGAGTTAAGTGGGTTCATTTCCATCTACTTTAAACAAATTTTATTGCCACAGAAGTCCTAGGTTAAAGTGAACCCTGTCCTGGCAGCCAGGAATGAATCGTTAGTAATACAGCGATGACACCCTCTACCCAGCCCTGTCCCTGTGCTGCCCATCCTTGACCTCTTGGGCCTGGGCGGCTTTTGTAGCACTTACTTGTGGACAGGCTTTTACTACCTCCTCCTCCTCCCCTTCCTCCTTTTCTTCTTCTTCCTTCTTCCTCCTCCTCCCTCCTCTCCTTCTTCTTTACTTCATTCCTCTCTCTCTGCTCCTCTTCCTCCTTTGTTTTTTTGGCCATCTTGGCACTTGGGATCAAGATGACACCATACTAAATTCAATCACTGTCTGCAGAAAGATCTAGGCAGCACAGGTCATGTTTTGGACTCCAGAACTTGGAGAAAATACTTTTCTGATTTTTCTTTTAAGCTTCCCCATTTGTTGGACACTTCATGATCCCTAGAACCCGCCCCCATAAGTTATAGAACCAACTGGACTCAGTCCTCAACTACAAAATGGGCCAAGACTTACCAAGGTGCGTTCGTCAGCTTGTTGTTAACTGTAATAAGTACCTGAAATAACCTACTTTGAAGAAAGGCTTCTCCTCAGTTTAGGTTCTGCCAGTGGCTGACTGGCTCTGCTGCCCCATGGTGTGGAGTACATGGCGAAGGAGGCCTGCCCCCCTCGTGGCCTGGTGCAGGTACCCCAGGCTCCTCTGAAGCCACGCCCCTAGTGACCGGGCGTCTCCCACAGGCCACACCCCTTTAGGCCTTTCACACATGGGCTCTGAGGGACACTCCAAATTACGAAGCTGGGGCTGGGAAGGTGGCTCAGGGGTCGAGTGCTTGCTTAGCACACATGAAGCCCTGGATTCGATTCCTCAGTATCACATACACAGAAAAAGCCAGAAATGGTGCTGTGGCTCAAGTGGTAGAGCGCTAGCCTTGAGCAAAAGCTCAGGGGCAGTGCCCAAGCCCAGAGTTCAAGCAAAAAACAAAAAACCAAAACAACAACAAACAAAAACCCAACCACAGATTACAGAAGCTGGAATTCACGTATGCACAAGGCAGCGTGGAGCTCGCAAGAAGGCCAAAAGGCCCTTGCTCGATCCCTAGCCCAGCCGTGGGAAGGGTTCCGACTGCGCAAGCTTCTTTCGTTCCCATGGCCCAGGCTGACTGACACACCACTCCCAGGTCTGGCCCGTCTTTGGTCCAGCCAGCTCCCATCCAGCCTTGGCATCTGGACTGAAGGTATTTTCCCTCAAGCAGACTTTCTAGAAGCCCCGTTCCTCACCACCATCTACAAGCGCGTGCGGTTGAGCTCCACAAGCAGCTTGGTGCCCCATTCTTCCACCCTCCCACAGTACTCCCCGGCAGCTCAGGCCATGTCAGCACACAGGAATGGCTCGAATTCCTTGTTGGGGCCTGAGGAGGAGACCCCGGTTTGCTTCCCTCTGGGTGTTCTGCACAACACAACTTCCATTCTGTTAGTGAAGACTGAGTTATTCATGTTTCAAGAGCAGTGAAATCCAGAGCAAGAAAACACGCTCAGTACACAGCTGCACTGCCACCCAGCGATGACCGAGGACAGGGAGACATTGGACTACATATGGATCCTTCCACAGGTTTTATTTACGAGTCTGGCTGGGCATAAGAAACACACACACACACACACACAAAGACACGCGCGCACACACAGGCACTGAAGAGGTTAAAATATCCAAACAAAATTTACTGCAACTTTTGTAGAATTTAATTTGTGCTACAAGACATGTTGCATAGGAAACGATGTTAAGCCCTGAGGAAAAACATCCATGGTTTAAGGTGCAACTGGTTCTGTTTCTTCTTTGGGGAAAGGGTGAGAGGTGATCTCTGGGCAACATGAAGACAAAGGGTGGAGAACCAGAACTAATAGAGATTTCACGGGGTCCTGGGGAAATTGTGTGATTCAGCTCCTGCAGCATAAGTGATCTAGTGTTGGCTGTTTAGTCTGTTGGCCTCAGTGTCGGAATCAGTAGGTATACAACAGCCCAGTAAGGGATTACACATTGATTCAACTAAGCCATTACCGTCAAGTGAAAGTGATTTAAGAGCATGGGAGGCAGGGATCCTGAAGGGCCCAGCACCCCTTCAGAGAAACAGCCTACGTCCCGGGCCGAGACTGCGGTCGCCTTGCTGGGATCTGCCGCTACCAGTCCTGCCTCTTGTCCCTCCCGAGTTGCTGCAGCTTCCCTGGCAATCATGGGATGTCGACTGGCGTGCTCTGAGCTGCAGCCCGGGTGGCGGCCAACACCACCCCCTGCCCTGACTTCACAGACAATGATTTCATGTTCGGAAAACGTTCAACCTGATCTTTCTATTGTACCAAAACCTAGCTAGCCTTCCCTCTACCGTTTATTCCCAAGGCGACCTGGGAGCACCAGGAAGGAGGAAGGGTTCAATCTGAGATGAAATGGAATGTGGCGTTTGGCAAACAGCAGCTGGTTCTTCTGCACAACAGCCCCTGGTGGTGCTTGGGATCCTCTGGGGCAGACATGAGAATGAGGGCAGGCGGGCCACGGCTGGGAACGGAGGCTTTCTTCCTGCCCACAGGGGAGCTAGCTTGGCAGGAAGTGCCCCTGTCCCCAGGGGAAACACCAGCACTGGCCTGGAGCTGGAGGGGGAGGGGCAGGGTCCTATGTAGTCACACCACTCTTCTGAATGACAAATGGCACACAGAGGTGGCCAGGCCAGAAAGAATGCCAAGTGCAGCTGCTTTCTGACCTATGGGCAGAAACACCTGGTGCCCACCTGCTACTGTGGGACCTAACTGTGCACTCAGTGTCCCATATGCTCTATGGACAGTCACCACAACAGGAGCCAAAGGGAGGAAGGGAAGAATCGTACGAGGAAGGGGCGGCCCAGGAGGCTCTCAGGACGCCTGACTGCGTCCACCTGCGGCACCCGGCCCACTGGCTTCCCCTTCCTGAAGACAGATAGCACAAAGGGGCCAACACCCAACAGCGCTCTCTGTGCCGAGAGTTGAACTGAGAAGGATGACTTGGAATCAGAAATGCCCCATGGCCTTTAAATATCTATATACATCTGTGACATAATTTAAAAAAGTCTCTGAACAACAGAAAAACCTCAAAAGCCTTTGCTCCTATCAAGTTTATAGGCCGTTACAAAATTAGATACCATTTTTCTCATGTTCCCCTTCTCAGTCTTTTTTCTTTAAAAAAAAAAAAAGATTCTTAAATTGAAATTTACATGTCAACAAATAGAAAGCTATTTGATTGGCAACGAGTCTCTCCGCCCCCCCCCCCCCCCCCCCACTGGGCAGTCCTCGGTCACTGCCGGTCCTCCGTCCAGTCCCTTTGGTTTCCTATGGACCAGGCTGCCAGCCTCGCCCCTGTCCTTCCCCCACTGCTGATGGGGGCAGGGGTGTGCCCAGGATGGGTGAAGGGAAGGAATGACCTCCAGAGGGTTCCAGAATGCAGGACAGAGGACCCATTCAGATCACAAAGTCGTCACGGTCTGCGGGGCTGAAGGCGGCCGCCCGCAGGATGTCCAGAGAGTTCACCAGAATGAGAGTCCCGGTGAGATGTCTCCAGCGCTTGGTGATGGGGTTCTTCATCTTGTCCAGGCCGATGTGCAGCTCCTGGATGACATCCCGGTAGCTGTCCCCAATCTGATGGCTCCAGGTGAGTAAGAAGTCATACGCGGGTTTCCACATGGCCTGATGGAGCCACGGCAAACACAACAGAGAAGAGGGAAAGCGTGAAGATGAGGGGTGGCGAGATTTGCCCTAGCTCTGCTCGCACAGTCCACAACACTCTTTAGGGTGGCAGCGGGCTGGCCCACAGCAGAGGCGGGCAGTGCCGGGGAACAGGTACGGAGCAGGTCTGTTTGGGTGAGCACGTAGGCTTTCTCTTTCCTCACTATACCCTTATCTGCAACCATCCATTCATGAGAAATTCACCTTGAGCCACTTTCCAGGTATTGGACAGTAATGACCAGCACAAAAGGGCACAGCAGAGTCTCTGAGTGAGATTTTACCGCAGCCACTTTTTGCCAGAGTTTGGTACCCACCAGGTAGTGACTCAGCAGTGCCTGGGAGGCAGTCCTGAGCTATCACTCACGGCTCTGTGTATGCAGGTATAATCTCACCAAAGGTCATTTAGGAGCAGAATGGGCAAGAGACAGCTGGTCTACCTTCCCAGCTTGTAGTGGTATGGCCTTGTCCTCTTCCTTACCAGCAGTCCCAACAAAAGCTGCCAAGAACAACTGGATGGATCCCACCTAGCCAGGGTGCCCTGTGGACGGGCGCATGTCCATTTCCTCACTTAGCCCTCCCAGAATGCTATGAAGCAGATCCACTATGTCTCCTTGCACCCCAGAGAACCGCAAGACCAGAGAATGAAGTAACCCAGTAGCTGGGCACTGCTGACTTCACTGCCCCCAACCTGTGCCCCTGCTCACCTTGCTGCTCCCCCCAACCCGTGCCCCCGCTCACCTCACTGTCCACCACCCCGTTCCTGTCCCGGTGGGGAGACTCGTAGGCATCCATCTGTTGCTTGGAGACCTTGGCCAGTTTCTCAGCCAGCTCCCTCCAGCGCTGGGCCACCTCGACAGCTGTGGTCAGGAGCACAAAGTCCTGGATGAGTCTGACCACGAGGCCTTGGCAGTCCATTTTCAGTAGGGCCTGGGGAGGAAAGAGCACCAGCTGAGTCAGGGATGGAGCCAGGCTCTGGCTTTGAGATGAGGGACGCTCTTTTTGTCCTGAGATTCTGGGGCCTGTGAATGTCCCAACAAATGGGCTGAAGACTCCCCCCTTCGCATTCCAGCACATGACCTTACCTGGAAACAGGACCTACAAGACATTGGTAAGGTCATCCTGATTGGCGGTGGCGGGGAATGGACCAATGACTGGTGCTCTTGTAAGAAGAGAGCCACTCCATGAAGCAGGTACTGTGCTGACCACAGTTTCTACAGATCAGGTGCAGGGGAAGTGAGTGGGCTGCAGAGCTGGCAGGGTTGGAGCCAGACTGGCTTCCGGGCGGCCGGCCCCGCCTCCCCTCAGGGTGCCAGGCTTGCTCGTGTCACATAACCGAAGATGATGGCCAGGCAGCGTGTCCGGGCTCCCCCAGCCAGAAGGGACAGAGGTGGGAGCCGCTGGCTTTCCCATGGGTGGGTACCATGTGACTTCAGGACCTGAGCCGCAGACAGCGGGTCTGGATGCTTTGTGGTAGCTACTTACATATTTCAGAAGTGGTTGACTGTCATTTGGATTTTGGTATATTCAAAAGAAATAGCTTTAAAAAGTGCAATGTTTACTAGATTTGAGTTTCAGAGGTAAAAAGGGCCCCGTGTGTGGCTGAGCACGGGGTGGTGCTGGAAGGGTTCCCCTCTACGAGGTCTGCTCTCTAGGGAGCATCACTTTGTCCAGCCATGCGAATGGCCACCGGGCGTGACACCACGCCACTTCAGCACGCCACACGGACACGGGGGTGGAGTGTGCACACTTGGCTGCCTGGGTCCTGCAGGCAGGAGCCGCATTCCCTAGGTAACGGACCACATCACACGTCACCTGCTTGTGACCTGAGTCATTCCTGGCAGGAGTGATTAAAAGCACTCTCCCCCAGGGGCTCTGGGCACAGGACACAAAGGTCCTGTGGCTGTTTTCTGGTCCCTGACTGGCCACAGCTGGAAGAAAGAGCAGGATTCCGTTTCTGCGGATCCCCTGTGAATGAAGAGGGACTGCCAACACTGGGAACGAAGGTGTCTTCCTTTTACTCACTACGGCTCCATTTACACAACCTCTCTAGGACCCAACACCAGCTTCGTTCTTCACAAAGCTGCCCACACCACTACCACCAAGCAGTCATTTATGTAGTTTTCCAGGCACCAAGTCTGAACAATAGGAAACTACACAGCAGGAAACTTCAGCTCTGGGCACGGTTCCTGTGGGTTTCCTTTTATTTTGTACCCACAGGTTATCAGCAAATACCTCAGGCTGATTTCAGCAGGGATTTTGTTAACCAGACTGAGCTATGATCAGACATAGTATCGAAAGGGGCGGGCTGTAAATGCTGTGGCTTTATGTGACCCACGGTGTGTGGCCCATTCTCAATTGTGCAGACATGGCCTCTGAGCAGCCACAGATGAGACAGGTAGACCAGGCCAGGTAGGTAGGCCAGGGCTGGGTCCCTGAAAGATGCCATGTAAGAAGGGGCGGCCCTCAGGCTCAACGATGCTCTGTTGTGGTTCGTTCTCTCTGCGTCCGTTCTCAGGAAGTTCAGGGACCAGGAGACGAGCACTCCTGTATTCCAGGTCACGCCGCACTGCTCATTACCAGAGCCAGCTATGTCATCAGCTCTGACCTGCCTAGCAGGGACCCCAGGAACCCCAGCCACAGCTGGGCTGAGGGATAGGTGCGTTTCTCCCAATCCACTGGGAACCCCACGCGGTTCCCCCCGTCCCCCCCTCCCCCGCCCCCCTAGCCCCAGCCCTCCCTCGCTGGCTGCTCGTGCTCATCTGCTGTCAGGCTTCTGGGGCAGCCCTGCCTGTTCCCCTCTGAAGGCAACATCCTCCCCCACAGCAACCTGTTCTCTCCTTGCTCAAGACACATCTCTGAGTTTCCACTCTTCCCTTACTTTGAAAAACTGTCATGTGACTCCTGGCTCGGACAATTTCTCCCTTTGAGGGCCACGGGGGCTGCTTCCGTCCTGCCTCCAACTCTCCCTGCTCCACCTGTCTCCAGTTACCTCTCTCTCCGTTTCTACTATGAGAACAGAAACCATGTGACTTGAAAATCAGGAACAGATTCTTGGTTGTTTCTGGCAGTACTGGGGCTTGAACTCAGGGCCCTGCTTTCTTCCTAGGTAGGCATTCTACCACTTGAACCCTGCTTCCAGGCCTTTAGGCTTTGGTTATATTTAGGATAGTATCTTGCACTTTTGCCTGGGTTGTGAACCTTGATCCTCCTGTACACATCCCCCACGAGCCGTAATGTACGCCCAGCTTCTGAGCTGAGATGGGCTCTTTCATCCACCACTTCCCACAGTTCTTCTCCAAGAAGAATGTCTTCAGTGGGGCAAGAACAAGAATCAAGCACACAAGACCAGTCCTGATTCAAGCAAGCCTGGTGAGGACTTCCTGCTGGCCCCCCTCCCCCCCCCCCCCCGCCTCCAGCCCGGGCCAAGAGTGAGGTGCAGAGCCAGCCAGGGGCACTAGCTTGTTTCACCAGGGCCTGACACTGGACCCAACACCTGAGAAGACGCCACGCTGGCAGCACTGTCCTGTGACATGAATGGCATTTCTAGTGATAGGGTAAATCAGCTGCGGTTTTGGGCATTTGATGACCATTAAAATACACCTGCCATGGTCAGCTACTCCTAGGACCCCGAAAGTCACTGTCCCAGGTGAGTTCCAGCCAAGACAGGTTTCATCTCCTCCTCACGCAAAGGGAGATGTAGGGGCTCAGAGGGACACAGGACCCCCCCACTGCTAACCAAAAAATCCCCCATCTTCAATTTGGGTAAGAAGAATCTGTTCCTAGAAGCGTTTCAAGGGCGTGAGCATGAACGTCATGGCCGGGAGGGGCTGCTTCATCGCGCAGCTCTCGCACTCAAGGTGAGCGCTCTTTTCCAGCTGCAGAAGGAAAGAGTTGATACAATCGATATCGTTTATGTTCTATGAAAGCACTTAATTCACAATCAGTGAAGAACGACAAACCAAGGATCTCCCAGGAACATTACCCCTGCCTATGGAGCTGGCTCCAGCCACAGTTCTGGAATTTTCTTTACAGGAGAGCCAGGAAGTGAACCCTGAGCTGGAAGCAGGTGCTGGCTCAGGGAAGGGCCATACTGCAGGGCCCGTGCAAATCCCCTGTGGCCCTTTTTCATTTGCAGCCTCACCCCGCGGAAACCACAGCCACCAAGGCCTCCCCCGGGGACCTCGGGGTTGTCAAGATTACACTTCTAATGACCCCTTCTGGTTCTGTCTCCTCCCCATTGGGTAATTTCAAGTCTGTCTACCCCATCCTGCTCCCTACCTGGCTGCAAGGTGGCTCTTTGTACATACACACTCCCAGGTGCCCAGGCACAGCTGAGATGTGTGTGTGTGTGCGCGCGCGAGCCTCAGGGGTTCATCTGCGTTGTCTCACAGACACCCCAACATCCTGGCTCTTTCACCCCAGTTACTTTCACTCAAGGTGAAGTTGAGGAGGGAGCGGCAGGTGGCTGAGGCTCTGAGAGCCGCATCCCACCAGATAGGCACAGGATGAGCCAGGAGGCGTGCCACAAGGTCACCCAGGCGTCCACGGGAGCAGAGGGGTCCCCACCATGGGATGGGGCCGCATCTACTCCGTCTGACCCCGAGTACCTGCAGAGCACCACCGTCAGTGGCTATGGCCCGCGGGAGGCAGGACCCAGGCCACCAGGCTGCTGGGAGCACGTGCGTGTGTGGCCAGCGCGTGTCCTGCGGTGGACACCCCGTCCAGCTCAGCTCTTAGACCTCCAGCTCGTGTTGTACAGCCGGAGCGATGGCCGTCATCGCCTGGCAAGGGGAGGAGGCACCGCGGCAGATGCCACGCTTCTGTTGGAAGCACCAGGTAAGACTAGATAAGAACTCACATCAAGTAAGACCAAGAGTTGGGCAAGAGGTTCTCACCTCTTCTTCACAGATGGTTCTAAAATCGGATGTTCTAAAATCTGCACCAAAATCAGAAGTGGCCTGAGTGCAGGCTCTGCTGTGCCCATGTCCCTGCGCCCATCCTCAGGCCACCGTGGAGCTCAGAGATGCACAGCATGAGCCCAAGAACCTCCACCAAGACTCTGGCCCCAGGAGCTGGCCCAGCCCTGATCCCGTAGCTGGGAAGCTTCGAGGAGCCCGGGCCTGGAGTTGCACGCCTGCTGGGGCACTCACCATCACGAGCTCTTTCTGGAAGGACTTGCGGTCTCTGTTGTCGGGGTTGTTACAATCCTCCTTCAGCTTTTCCAGGACAGAGGCCACCCGCTCCGGCTCACTGTCCAGATCTGCCCGGCAGAAGAAGGTGAGCGGCTGGCTGACGTAGCCCAGGGCGTCCGCAAAGGCGCGCCAGCTGCTGATGTTCTCCATGAGCAAGGTGCGCACGGAGGCGTAGATGTAGGTGAGGAACTTGCACGGCCGGAGGATCTGCTCCAGCAGCACCGACGTGCTCAGCTCGGGCCCTGACAGCAGGCAGGGCCTGGCCTTGCCCACCACCAGCACGTTCTTGGTGTGCACCAGGCCCACCTTGCCCTGGTAGTAGCCGATGTACCACTCCTTGGTCCACAGCTGCCCCTTCAGCCTGATGCGCTCCTCGCTGAGCAGCGCGACCACGTCGCCCTTCTTGTATTCCAGCAGGTAGTGGTTCTTGTTCTGCCGGACCACCGTCTTGAGCAGCTTGCCGAACTTGAGGCTGGACACGGGGCGGTCCTGGAACGTCGGGTACTTGGTGGTGGCGGCAAACGGGGACAGGATGATCTTCCCCACCTCATTCTTCTTGAGAAACCTCCTCTGCCCGGATGGCTTGATGGCACTCTTGGGCGGGGGCTGAGGCGTCTGGACGCAGAACTGAGTGAGGATGGCCTCCTGGTCGTCCTTCACCTGCACCCTCAGGGTGAAGTCGGACAGCTCGTTGGGGTTCTGGGACGTGATGGGGAAGATGAGGCGGCTCACCTTGCCCAGCTTCATCTGGAAGCCTCTCACCATCTTGGCCTGCTCGCCGGCCTTGACCTCGTAGTTGGTCATGTTGGAGAACATGCAGACTTTGAGGTCCTGGGGCCTGGACAAGATGAACTGGTGCTTGCCCCACAGCTGCAGTGCTACGGGGGCCGGGCCGGGGGCCTGCCGGGTGACCTCGCTGACCAAGAGGGTCTTGGGGGCACAGTCATGCCCGAAAATGGTCACCACCGTCTTGAACGACGGGTGGATGTGTTTGGGCCCGTAAAGCCCCACAGTGACCCTCTTGTTGATGAAGTCCCACACAGAGGACGGGTAGAGGATGTTCGGGCCGTGGGCGACGATGGCCAGGTACATGCAGGGCTCGAGGTTGTGCAGGTGCACCTGGATGGTGTCCCCGTAGCTGTAGGCCAGGGGTATGGACGCGTACGGCCCTTCCTTCGTGTCGCTCCTCAGGCACTGCAGGCCCACCGTGCTTTTGCTGAAAATGTCGCCTTTCACCTCGGCCGAGACCTTCATCTCCAGGATGATAAAGGTGTGCACTTCGAGGTTGCTCAGCTTCACCTCCACAATGGGGCTGATGCTGCTGGAGCGGTCGCTGTTCAGCTCCAGCGGGGGGTCCAGCAGCGCCCTCATGGAGATCTGCTGGGTCTCCCCAGGGGCCACGTGGCCCTCGGGCACGCGGATGGTGATGTTGGTGTCGGGGAGCTGCACGGCGCCTCCTGAGCTGTCCAGCTTGCACACGATGTTGGTCTCCACTGCTTGGGTCTGGCCCCATCCAGGGCTTTGGCCCAGCAGGTCCAAGTCGTGGCATGACCGGGCTAGTTTGCGGTGGTTCAACCAGGCAGTTCGAAAGTCCTCCCGGCTCTGGAATTGCTCGGGAGCAGGAGACTTCAAGCCTGTAAAGAAACTGGATGTGGTGGGAACGTCCGACTTGGCTTGCAGGACAGACAGCTCCGACAGACTGTAGGAACGTTTGCTTCTGAAGAACGGGTTGTCCCGGTTCACCGGCTGCTCTGCCTGGAACCCATTTGTGGCTGGGAGCTCGTCGAAGATATTGCCGGTGCTGTTGGTGGTGACTGAGCTGGACGCAGTAAACGAGGGTGTGCCAGTATCGAATAGCAGCAAATCCACAGTGGTTTTAGCATTGGATTCCTCAAAGCTGGGCGGCACGTTCCCATTGAGAAATGGGTTTGTTTGGACTCCGTTCCAGAAAGGGTTATTACTGTAGGCTTTACCTGATCCTTTCTGGTCATCTGTCCATGCCCCAAGAAGATCTAGCTCCTTGGCAACTTCGTCTGGGCTGTCTGGAAGATTGTCGATCACACCGCTGTCACTCAGTGTTGAGTTCCGATAGTTTAAGGGCTGCACGTAGGAGGAAGGGATGTAGCCCATTTCGGTGGTGTTGTGCGCGTACCACCACTCCCCGCCTGATGTATCCAAGACGTAGAGATGGTCACCCTTGGAGAACTTCAGGGTGGTGAAGTTGGTTGGGCAATAGTCCTTGATCGCAATCACTTCCTTTGCATTTCCAAAAGGCGTGGGGCTGTCGACTAGCAAGGCACTGGGAGAAGGCACTGTGGAAAACAGAAAGAGACGTGTGAGGCCCAGCTCAGGAGGACCATGGAGGACTTCCAAGGAGGAAGAGGGGAAGACGGGGGAACGAGAAGCAGATAGCACTGAGGTGGGGCCACAGGCCAGGGAAGGGGCCGCTAAATAAAAACCAAGACGAACTTCTTTATGAACTTCACCTGGCTCTGTGGTTACCTTGTCACTTTCCCATTTAATCACGGGGCAGAAGGACCAGAGTCCTCAGACCACTGAAGAAAGGCAAATTGGCATTATAGGACAGTTCACATCTCCCTTGGTTCTGAACATCTTGTTTCAACCGAGCTTTTCATGATCGATTTCTAGTATTGCTAGTACTAGTGTTATCAAGTTCAGATTTATTAGTCTGTGGAGAGAGAGGCTGGAAGCTGGATTCTTAGGCTACACTCTGCACATAGCTAGGGACTGGCAGTGAGTCCTGAGCCCGGGGCCAGTTCCAGGCTCTTTCAGCGGGGAACGGAGGGATGTAGGGGCAGGTCCCAACATTAAGTTTCCCCATTCAACCTGTTCTCAGCAAAGCGTCTCTTTAGGTGAGCAGTGATTTTTGAGGGTAGTCTCTTCACCTTTCTGTCAAGATCACTCATAGTGATGGCGGGCCTGTCCACGCAGTTTGGTAGCTCGAGGTTTATGTCTGGTGATGGGTCACATCTGAACCACTATGGAAGTAGTCTGAAAATTCTACCACTTTCAAAAAAATGGGTCAGGTTCATTTATACTGCTTACTATTAAACCATGGATGTTACCAATATAACCCAAGAAGAGTAAGTTTTGAGAAATAGTAAGGTGTGTGGAATATTCTGGTTCCCGCCCACATGTGGAGGCTCTGAGGATGGAGAGCTCCTGGGGAAGCAGCCTCCACCACAGCCTTGCTCACATCTGAAAGCAACAAGCAAGCTTATTTTATTTTTCACGTTGTTTTTGCAAACAAGTGGATGGAATTTTTAGCTGAACCACCACATCTACATCTAGTCTAATAGGCGATTAAGTTCACAATCAGCCAATGCTATCTAGTTGGCCATCCAAAAAAACCTGATCTGCTGATTCACTTTTTATTTGATTGTGGAATATTAGAGTCGAAGTGGGCATGGGTGGCCCCTATAATTTTAGTTACTCGGGAGGCTAAGCCCTGGGGACTGAAGTTTGAAGTTAGACTAAGCAGAAATGTCCACAAGATTTCATCTCCAAAAAAGAACCAACAAAACCCGGCTGGTGGTACGGCTCAGGTGGTAGAGTGCCAGCAAAGTGAACACCGGGGAAAAAATAATAAAATCTATTTCTTTGGTAGCATCTCAGGAAGAGTTTCTATTCAGTGCCACTCACTAGGTGATGCAGAGAACACCGTGGCGGGGGTGGGGGGAGGCTTCTGGGTCCTGAATCCTGAAGAATCAGGCCGAGCCCTGGCTGCGTTGTTGGCCCCTGCATCTGAGATCACTAGACCTGAGCTTGGGTCCAGGCCCTCCACGCCACATGAACATGACAGTCCAGTTCTCTTCCTGATGGAGAAAAGCATCTTTCTTCAGCAGACTGCAGTAGGGGTGAGGTTTAACGAGGGATCAAGTGCTTGGTGTAATGATGCCAAAACGTCACCTGAAGACAAACACGTCGGTCCCCTGCTAATTCCATTTTCTGCTCAGCACCCAGTGCGGGGGACAAAGGGAGCTGTCCTCTCTACCCCTGAATTCCAACAAAGATGGAACCATCTGGTCGGAGACCGAGCACAGACTCTCTCCAGACTTCCTGGTCACGGCACAAAACCCGGGTGTGAGGCATGGCGGCACGGGAACAAGGCCTCGGATTTATTTATGGCCAGCTCTTACCCAGGCAGACGAAGTCAGGAGTGCCATTTTTAGGTCTTAAGGACCACCTTGTGGGGAAGGGACCCTGGACTCTCTCAGCTGCCTGGGTAAGCGGAATTCTGGTTTACATCACTTGCCTCAAAAAGAGGGGAGAGAGGCAGGAAGGCAAAGAAAGGAGAGAGACTGTGCTTTGGAGGCCTTTGTGGGGTGTTGCTTGCTGAGCCCCAAGAATGGGCTTCAGGAAAAATTATGGAAAGAGGATCTGGGTCAGGCTGATGTCCAGTAATGGAAACCACTTAGCTTCCTGACACATTTACTGGAGAGCAAATTAAAACCAACTGAGAATTAGTGAGTAAAGGCCTGTTAGAATTCCTCCACAGTGACATCTTGTTCTGCTCCCCAGAGTAATTACTTTCCTTTCAGTAATATTTTAAAATTAAAAGAAAAACAAAGCAATTAAGCATGCTTTGTGTATCGCCTAAAATGTATCAATGCCCATTATCATTTTAGGTTTACACGACAGAAGAATGAGGAGGTTTTACTTAAAATTCCAAGCACTTGTCTCCAAATGGAAGTGGTGACACAGCTCAAACAGGGTTCAGGTTCACCCAGGGGAGAAGGCCCTCCCTTCTTCCCTCCGTCCCTCCCCCTCCTTGTCCCTCCCTCCTGCAGCCCCTCCCCCCAAAAAAGGGGATGGAGGTGTGAATTCTGTCCTGGACCATGCATGTGCAACATCAACCACTACCACATCCTGAGGCATAGAATCCTGGGGCTCAAACTCAAGGCTGGGGCCCTGTCCCTGAGCTTCTGTCTCTGACCTTTTTATTCAAGACTAGCACTCTACCACTTGAGCCACAGTGCCACTTCCGGCTTTTTCTGAGTCGTTTACTGCCTGGGCTGGCTTCGAACCACAATCCTCGGATACTTCCTAAGTAGTTAGGTTTTCGGATGTGAGCCACGGGCACCCAGCAGCGGCCTTGATTTTAACACAAGAACCACTGGGGGCTGTTAGGAAGTTCAGTGTGCTGGTAACGTGGCTGCTGCTGTCCTGGCTGCCCACCTACCTGGAGAGCACGCGAGATGACAAGGCCTCGCGAGGCCTGGGCCCACCTAAGAGTCTGAAAGATGGCTTTCTCACCAACGCCACATGGTGAGGGTGCTGGAGAAAGCCATGGAGCCAGGGTGGTAGAGCCACGGCTGTGTTGGTGAAACGGCACTGGAGTCCAGCCACGTCTACTCATTCACCCACGTCTGTGGCTGCTTTCGAGCTTTAAGGGCAGCACTGAGTAGTGGCGACAGATCTGAAACCAGGAAAAGGCTTGGAATATTTTCTGCTCTGGTGGGTCCCAGCCTCCTTCCTCTCTTCTCCACTGTCTTTCCCTAGCCTAGATGTCTCCACCACCAGGCTCCTTATCTAAGCTACAGAAAGAAGGTGATTCCTACCAAGGGGGCCACTCACACACTCCTCCAGCACACCAACCATCAAGCCATGTGGCTCTTGTTCCAGGGAGGACAAGGTGTCGAGGACTGAAATTTAGTCAACCTTGACACTTCGGCCTGGGACGCAGAAAGCCCACGCTGTCCCATGCCCCGAGCCAGCGGTGTGGTCAGGAGCTCACCTTTGACTTCATTAAAGCTCGTTTCTGAGAAGCCCTCGCTCAGGTCAATCAGGGTCCCCTCTGACTTGCACCGGGGGAGGATGTTGGAGTTGGCCGCTCGGATCCGCTGGGCTGCCATCCTGACACTCCGGGCCGTGAGGTGCTAGGGTTTCATGTCTCTTCCTCCACAATTCCAGCAGCCGAGGCTTCGGTCTCAAGCAGCCATGTGGCACAGTGGCGTCCACGGGGCAGTGCGCTTATATCTGAAAGGACAGGAGAAAGATGAAAGGAGGCGGGAATTCTCTTTCTTTTGAGCCATCACAATGAAGAGAGCTGTTTCATGTCTCCGGGCCTGGGAGTGGAGGGGCATGGTCCCCAGCCTCTGTGGTCTGTGGGTTCAGCAGGTTCGGACGCACAGCTGCGTTTCCGGGGGCACAATGGAGTTCGTGAAAGGTGTCCCAGCACCTGGCCAGGCACTTGGCACATTCAAGAGGACACCAGCGACTGTGCGGCCTGCACTGCCCGCCCCCCTGTCCCCCCTGCCCAGGTCTGTTAGGAAGTGGCCAGTCTCATGTGTGGAGCAGCGCCTGCCCACCCAGGTCTGTTGGGAAGTGGCCAGTCTCATGTGTGGAGCAGCTGTGGGTGACTCAGCGCCCCACAACATCCATCAACACCCCACCACACAATTTGCTCTGGAGGTCTGGCCGCAAAGGCCAGCAGGAGCTCCCTGCTCACTCTCCACTGTATTCGCTCATGGACTCCAAGCAAGCAACCAGCACAGACATGATCTACAAGGGCCACAAGGCTTCTGATGTGTGCTTGAACACAAAAGCCAGTGGGAGGTGTCAGGTGCTCGGGACATAAGCATTATTTTGGGAGTCAGGAATTCTGGACACCAATAAAATGATTGGCTTGGAGCAGACCCTGTGCCAGGGCCCATAATCAGGGCACAGGAATGGACGAGAACTGATTTAAACATGAGATTTCTGTACACTCTCAGCAGAAACAGGCAGATGCTAGCTCGTCCTGCTGGGGCTGGTGAAACAGAGCTGACCACGTCCGCTGTCCTACCTCCCAAGGAATGTGCTGCATGAATGTCCCATGTCTGGCCAAGAGAAACCATTTTGTGCAAAGTTTAAAAAAAAGTCTAGCTGGGTGCTGGTGGCTCATGCCTATAATCCTAGCTACTAAGGAGGCTGAGATCTGAGGATGGTGATTCAAAGCCAGCCTGGGGCAGGAAAGTCCATGAGACTCTTATCTCCAATAAGCCACTCAGAAAACTGCAAGTGGTGCTGTGGCTCAAGTGGTAGAGCGCTCACCTTGAGCGGAAGAGCTGAGGGACAGCGCCCAGGCCCAGAGTTCAAGCCCCACAACCACCACCACCACCAACAAAAGTCCAAATGGAAACACTAAAGAGGTGCTAATGCCAAGCTCCAAGGCCCTTTGCGGCCCTGGAAAGCCACCAGCGGGCCCTGCCCTCCCTAGTTCTCATGTATATGGCACTGGGTGCTGGGCACCTGCTGGACCACAGAGGACTGCAGCTTCGGGTGGCGCTGTGCACACTAGTGCTAACACAGGGCAGGTCCTGGGGAGCCTGGCCAGCTGGGAAAGATGGAAGGCTGGGTGGGGCAGCTCTTTTCCTACAGACTCTCAGAAGCTACCGGTGGCAGTTCTCTTTGTCACAGGTTAGGAGAGCCTGAGAGGGCCTTGATGGTTTGGTGAGGGCCAGCTTCGTGGCCACTCTCCCTTGGGAGTCTTATACAGAGGACCAGAGGCCCGGAGAAGCTGGCATGTGTCTGGAGGGCAACTTTATCCCCTGGATAGGTAGTGGTGGCAGCGAGCTAGGCCAAGGTGCCGCTCAGCTTTCCTATCATCACGGGGGAGGAAGTGACGGTCAGCACGGCAGCGTGATCAGATTCTCTCAGTACCATGACAGGGCCCGGAGTGAGGGCCAGGCCTTCGGGATAGGCAGACGGGCCTGAGCGCTGGTGTTTTCAGGAGAGGAGAAGGGGATCAGCCCGTCACAGCCCTGGGCCTGCGGGGAGTGAAGCTTGGTGTGGTGTGTGGGCGGGGGGGGGCATTTACCGAGACCAGCAGTCCCCGACAAACACCATGACACCTACAGAAGCGACTTCCACGTCCGAGCGATAGAACAGTCACCAGGTGCAGAGAGGTGAAGTGCTGGGTCAGCCCCCCTGGGCCCAGAATCTGTGCCAGGAATCAATGCGCTCGCACGCGGGGGCGGGGACCTTTGTCCCGGTCAGGGTCCGGGGAAGTCCCCGGAGCCTTGTCTCTGTGCAGCCTGCTGTGGACAGGCTGCTGACACGATCCATGGATTGGGCCACACCTTCGCCTTCACAGTGAGTGTCCACAGGCCCATGGTGACTCCCCCTCCCCCCTCCCCCGCCAGGACTGTGTCACACAGCAAAGGGACGCGGTAGGCAGTCCCTGGCTGGAGGCCTCCCTCCTGCTGAGGCCCTCCCAGCCTGGATGCGGTCAGGCTGAGAGTGAGGAGCAAGGCCCTGCACACCCATGCATCCTGCAGAACCGCCCCGTGCCTCTGTCCAGCACCCACAGCTCTGCGGCTCGCCAGGCCTGGCTCACCCCCCACTGGCACCCGGGAAGCCCGATACCCTGGCCATACCACCCTCCTTCTGCCTCCTTACTGACTATGAGTGGACTGACTGACCGATCCCATGAGGCCTCATCACGGCCCAGTGAGAGCCCGGCACGCAGGCTGGGGGCGGCCACCTGGAACTCCTGTCCCCTGCCGTCTGCCCTGCAGATCCCTTCTTCCCCCAAATCGAGAGATCCCACCGCTGAGCATTCCCAGTTCTTCCCGTCACTTACAGCCCCGGGTTCTCAAAGTCCTGCCAAGTCCCGCCACTCCTGAAAGTCCTTCCCAAGCTGCTCTTACAGGTCAGCAGGCGCCGGCGGCTCACCTCTGCCATCCTAGCTACTCAGGTGGCTGAGATCTGAGAATTCTGGTGAAAATTCCGTGAGATTCTCATCTCCAAGTAAACACCAAAAAGAGCTGGAAGCAGAACTGTGGCTCCGGTGGTAGAAGGCTAACCTTATGTCTTTTTGCACAGGGCCAAGGGCAGGGTCTGAGTTCAAGCCCCAGGACCTGCCCCTGCTCCCCAGCCCCTGCAGCCAAGTCAGCTTCAGTCTACTGTGTCTCACCTGTGCCTCCAGGTCTGCTGCCTGACTTCCTGCCCCGCACATCCACCCACCAGCAGCTGTGGAGCGAGGGCCTGGCCCCTGCAGTGCTGGACTGTCTGCCACGGCCCTGGGAACAGCCTAGCCCGATCCCCCGGCCTCCCCCTTCTCCCAGCTGGGCCTGCCCCTCCAGGCTCCTCAGGTTCTAGACTGACTCTCGCCACATTCCAGGGCCTCAGGTCCCGTTCTCCGGGCCACGCCCTGGGATCAATCCGGGATGCTCCGGGTGCGTCCTGAGTTCACAAAGCCCACCGCACTGTTCTGCCTATTTATGCATATGTTAGGAAATGTCCCACAGAAAGCATGTAAGAAACTCAAGACGTGTGTCAGAAACGAGTGGGTAAGCAACTCAGAAAACCCCCTGAAGAGACAGTCCTCCAGTGGCGGGGTGCTGGGCCCTCACAGCTTGGGTGGACTGAGCTGACGCCTGCGAGGCTGACCGGTGGCCCTTGAGTCCACTTGCCCCGCGGGCTATCCGCCAGCGCCTCTGGGATGGCTACCTTCCCCGGGCGGACCCAACCTAGGGCTGGTCCTCCCTCCCAGGCCCGCTCCACCTGTCCCAGGCAGCTCTATCCAGCCAGGCCAGACCCCGTCCTCTCCGGGTGTGTATGTGTGTCTGTCTCAGGCTCTCCCGGTCTGTCTGTCTCTCTCTCTCTCACACACACAGCTCTACCTTCAGAGCCTGAGCATCCCCGCCAGCCCTTCTCAGCTTGTACACCACTGTCATCGCAGCGCAGTCACAGTGGTCGGCCCTGCTCACCAGCCTGCGTCCTGGTGAGCTCTGGGTTCCTGCAGTCCACCCCTCCGTCAGCAGGCAGACGCCTCCGCGCTCCAACACCCGAAGACTTCCGAGCTTTGAGGACTTGCTTTTCCACCTCCAGGCCCCGGCTCCTGCCATCTCTCCCTCCTTCCAGCTGCCTCCTCAGTCTCCTCATAGTCTGGAGATAACATGCCCTTCCCACCACAGGGCCTTGGCACATGCTGTTACAGCAATGGAAGGCCCTGTCTCCGTGTTCCCTAGACTAGTCTCTGCTCAAAAGCAATACAACGGGAAAATCTTTCCCTTTTCCCCTATTTTTCTTTTCTTTTTTTTTGGGTCCGGTCGTGGGGCCTGAACTCTGGGCCTGGGCACTGTCCCTCAGCTCTTCAGGTCAAGGCTAGTGCTCTACCACTTGAGCCACAGCGCCACTTCCAGCTTTTTCCTTTTTCCGTTCCTGGAACGCTGGCAGCCACCTGGGCAGGCACTCTGGATGACCGGATCAGCCGCGGCCCACGTGTGTGGGAGCCCTCCATGCCTCAGACCCCACCTTCTCCAGGCCCCATGCCCCTTTCCCAGAAAGGCCCCACATCCCGCCACCATCCCTCCATGGGCACTATGTGGGGTGCACGTGTGCACACCGTGAGCCAGGGCACCAGCAAGAGCCCCCAGACCCCTGGGGGGGCGGGGCACGCAGGCTGCTCGTGGGCACCCCCCCCAACACGACTCTCTCTCTCTCTCTCTCTCCATGTGGGATCGTACCTATGGAGTATCCTGATGCATTCACGGCTTTTTCTCTGGGTGAATTTCCACTCACTCTGTGAGAATTGGGGGGGGTGTGCCCCAGAAAGTCATCTGGTTTCCAGGGCACCCCCTTAGGGGGCCACACACATCATGCTGGCCACCATGGCCTGAAGACCCCAACTTCTGTAAGGACTGGGAAGCCCCAGGAGTCTGTTACTGACCCAGTGGGGATCCCGTGTGGTGGCGCCCCGGGCTGGTCTCCTAGGCGTGGCACAGCAGGGAGTTCGGGCCAGCCCTGTCCCCGTCTGGGAGGACACCGCTTCCCGCCTGGAAACCTGCTCGCCGGAGCCCGTCTCTCCATGCATGCTCCACGCACCACCATTGTGGCCCCCGAGGCGGCTGCCCCCTTCCGGGAGGACAGGGCCTGGGGTCCACGGGGCCCTGAGAGGCACCATTCTCCCACGTCAGTGCCCACGTGGAGAGCGTTTTCATAACACAGCTGGGCGCCGCACGGGCTCCGGCCCCAGAGGCCTGGCCCCCCTCGAGGTCTGGCCCCAAGGGAGGTGTGCGGGCAGAGCCACGCCCCCAGCACCTGGGACCAAGGGGGTGTCTCCCAGGCGTCCCGTCCTCCTGAAGCAGGGCAGGCGGCCACCTGAGCGTCTAGGAACACAGCGCTGGGGCTCAACGGAACAGAGGGACGAAAGGAACAGTGCCTTCCAAGAACACAAGGTTCCGGAAGAAGGAGCAGCGCGTGTGCCCTGGGGGTCGGCGAGGGACTCACGCAGGCTCCAGGTCTGTCCACCCCGGTGAAGCTGGGACTCTAGGACAATGCAGTGGGGCTCGAGGGCCGCGGGGCTTCCCCGCCTTGCTCTCTCTGCTATGGGATATGCAGTGTGGAAGGAAGACAATCCGAGTTGGAGAACCAGGGAGGCACCAGGAGGATCAAGGGCGGGGGGGGGGGGGGGGGGGGGATGGATCTTAGTCCATACCCTGGCCTGGACTTCCTGCCTGGCCTCCCCTGTCCACATGGCTCGCAGCTGTGGGCGGGGGGGGGTTCCCACACACCACGCTGAGCCTGTCACTTCCTGCCTGGCCTCGCCTGCAGTCTGAAAGCGAGACCCCGGTTCTCAGCTCCTATCCCACACCCTCCCACTCTCGGCTTTCCCTGATGTGCGCACCTCTGTGCGTGCCCCCTCTTCCTTGGACACACCTCCGTCTCTGCATACACCTCATGCACTGCAACCTCCCAAACAACAAGGGGAGAAAGGACTCACTCAGCCCCTGCCTTCCAGGTCCTAACCAGCCGGGAAGACAACACAGAGGGAGACGTGCCAGGGACAGGCACGGTCCTCTGTGGGCCCGCGGCTGCCCAGAGACCGCACGTTTGCTCAGTGCCGCGCGTTCCAAGGTAGTTGCTGCTTACCTCCACCTCCTCTGTTCTACAACTCTGATGCCAAAACCCAGGGCGAGTTCAGAGATGAGCCCACCCAGACCTGCCCTGTCAGGGCTCACTGAGTGGCTCAGAGTAATGTCAGCTGCCTGCCTGATGCATGTCTGTGGTCTGCCCACGCCGAGCCATGTGGACGCTGGGCTGAGTGTGTGACACGGCTGAGGCACGTGGCCTACGAGGAGAAATCATGTGATGGCGGACACACTCCCAAGCGCCGGTCACCAGCCAGGGACCCAATTATCTCTGAAGTGTAACAGTGGTGACCGAGGCTGGTCAGGCCTGGAGGCAGATTCCTCACTCACTCACTCGACAGAGGAAGGGTCTGTGATGTCCGAACACTAGCCACGAATGCGCCACAGTCCTAAATAACCAAATAAGTAAAGGCTGAGCGCAGTGACACAGTCCTGTAGTCCTAACACTCAGGAGGCAGAGGTAGCCTGCGCTACATCGTGCGCTATCTCTAATACAGAAGCATGCGCATTTATGTTTTGTTTTTAAAATAAACTCCCTTGGTAACTGCCTTTAAAATGGAATTTTCTAGTGCTACCCAAGACAGGCCTGAAGTAGCCTTCCTGCACATGAACGCACAGGACTGTTTTGAGCTGGGCTTGGCCTCCACGGTGGGAAGCACGGTCTGGAAGGCACACTGGCCTGAGGCTTGAACTGCATGGGGGAGGGGGGAGGATCCCTGAAGTTCTTCTGTGGGACTCAAATTAAAATGGGGGGGGTTCAGGCCAGCTAGAGGGGAGGGGCAGCGTCTCGGGCTTAATGCCCTACGAGGCCCTTCTGGGAGTCTCCGCACTCACACCCCACGGTTGAGGTCCATGTTCTGGGCAGGAATCTCACACCACAAACACAGGATCCCCAAGCCCAAGTTTGCCCTTTGCAGAGAGCAGAGTCAGCCACCAAATGGGGTGGAGCATGCATGCACACGTGCACGTGGGCACACACACGTGTGCGCGCACACACACAGTGGGCTGGCTGACCTCACAACCACACACTGCTTAGGCGGCTGGCTAAGTGTCTGCCTCCCACCTGACCCACCCGCAGCCACAGTGGACCGGAACCTTCTCCACGTTATCTACCAACCAACAGCATTCGGGGAGGATGGAATGGGTTTCACTAGACAGCTACACTCCTGAATTACTGTCCAAGATATCTAGAGAGCAATAAACCAATTACAAATAAACGCACAGGTCACTCCTGCTTATTAGGGGAATGAGACAGAACTGTTGGCTGTCTTCCCACTCCAGTCCTCCCCAGGTACGCCTGTCTTCAAGAATCAGGGATGTAGATACGCTGTTTGCAGCAATACAGAACCAGACACACCTACTCTCCAGCACAGCAGCGGCAACACTCGAGCGCCTACAGCTCACTTCTTCACAGAACTGAACAGAATGAGAAATCCACACAGTATCCTATTAAGACTAAGTCTACAACTGTTTTTCAAACGTTTTAAATGTTTAAAATGTATATCTGACAGAGAAAGAAAGTTCTACACAGAAGACTGGCTTTATTACCAGGTGGCAAAGGGAGGGTTTGTTTTTCCTTCTTTAGACTGTTCTAACTTTCTTTGAGCTACGTTCATTACAAACATTTAAATATGTATTTTATATCCTTGTTCCTAAACAGCAGGTTGTTTTTACCTTCGCAAGGCCATTTTCTGAGATGCCAGCAGCGCTGCTGTCTAAGGAGTTGATCCTGCATCTCATGCTCCTGTGAGGCCTGTAACCAGGGAGTGACCCCGGTGAAGGAGGCCTGGACCCCAGGCCAGCTCCGTGACTTAGGGCAAATCATTCTGCCATCTGTCCACACCCGCTCCTCCGATTCCACTCTCGAGGGGACAGTGCCAGCTGACAGAAAGGGACCCAGGGGACCCAGCTCAAGAGAACCTTCGGCAGGAGCCAGGCTGGCCAACCTGGCTTCGTGGTCAGCAGAGGCAGCCCTCCTTGGCCCAGCTTCTCCCGGGTTCCCACGCTGCTATCAACAACCTCAGAGTGGCCGTCTTGATACCCATTTTCGCACTGGGGACTGTTTTCTTGGGATGGCTTTCCAGCAGATTCCAAAGCCTTGGCAGAGAGGCTTGGCAGCTCACTGGACAGTAGTGAGTGTCCACTTCCCACCTTTAGCTGGAAGTTGTAGAAAAGCCTTGGCCATTGGGGAAGAGATTACCAGTCACCTCATCTGGCTTGGATCATTACTCAGACTTGGCTTCGTAAGAATCAAATCTGAACCTCATCCACAACAGTGGTCCCAGGAGACCGTGTCACCTGGTAATGTAACACACAAAGGTCACATCCCCCAGTGACCCTGAGGTGTCTTGGTTTCATGCTTTGATGCACCACCAACGAGACATTTACCTCGTGACATATTTCTTAGAATGGGTCCTGTCACACAGCCATGTGGGATGGAACCGACAACATGTTACTTCCTACCCCTGGGCAGCCATTCTGCACCCTCGGCTGAGTGACATTTCATCTCCCCTGTTCGGCTGCCCACACTAACCCGCTTGCTGACATGATAACGTCTCGGCTGAGCACACACATCAGTCTTTCCTGGGCTTTCTTCTTGAAGCACAGAAAGGCTTCCCTTAGTGAAACATTTGATGAACACACATCTGTTTCTTCTCATTTAAAAAATGGGTTTGTACACTGACATTAATGTACAAAGGATTTATTTTGCATCTTGGTGAGGAGCTTCACACAATGAGCACAAAACTAAGATTACTCCTGCACAGAGTTCCTGAACATCGTATCTCCTGACCAATGTGACAGCGTCTCACATTTTAATATCCTCCCTTCGCCAACCTGGACAGCGCTGCCTTGGGGAAGGACAGGTGTGCATGTTCTACCACTGGAATCTGTTTTTTTGTGTATGTTGCATCAATAAGAACTGACATCTCTATACTATTTAAATTTTTCCCTCCCTCCCTTCCTCTCGTGTGTGTGTGTGTGTGTGTGTGTGTGTGTGCGCGCACGCACGCGCGCGCACGCGCCAGTATGGGAGCTCAAATTTGGGCCTTTGTGCTTTTGCTTGGCTTTTTGGCTCAAGGCTGGTGCCCTGTTCACTTAAGCCACACATTCATTTTCAGCCTTTTGCTGGAAATCAATTATATTATTAATTTAAGAGTCCCACAGACTTTTCTACCCTGGCTTGTTTTGAACTTTGAACCTCACATCTCAGCCTCCCGAGTAGCTAGGATTGCAGGTAAGCCTTTATTTAGTTTTCTGTAAAGGGACAGAAAGTAAACTTTGGAGGCCAAATACTCTTTGTTGTAAAGACTCAATTCTGCTCTTATGGCCAAAATGAGCCATAAATAGCAGTGAGCAAATATCTGTTATCATGTTCCAATAAAACTTCATTTATAAAACTGAAGCAGTGGGCTATGGTCTGCCACTCACTAGATCAAGGTGAAGGGCGTGTGCAGCTGTCCTGAGTCTGGCTGACAAGCTCACAGCTCGGTATCCACTGCATTGGTGGCACTTTCTAGCCAGAGAAGTCTTCCAGGACTAAATTCTAAGTGTGAGATTAGATATTGCCACTGGGCCTGCTGTCTCATCTTCCTCTTCCATTTTCAGGGAGTTACTGATAGAAAAAAAGAAAGTTGTTGACTTCCATATCTAGGCATTTCAAACTCCGTAACGAAACTCGTGTTTAGAGCAGTCCATGAGCAGTGGTACCTTCTGTGCAGACCTGTTCTCCCTCTGCTTCCTGGCATGCCACCCAGCCCAGCATCTTTGTGGCGTGCCAGCTGTCCTGGGTGTCACAGCCACTGTGGGGCCTCCTCTCCTTCTTCCCAGAATCACAACCCCGGTCCGCCCGTGCTGCGCCTCCTCAGCAGCACAGCCTGCACCCCTGCTCCCTCTGCGGTCACCTGGTCAGCAGCTGACCCCAAAGATCGTGTGTAACATTTCTTCTTGCTTTCCCTTCTTTTTAGCTGTTCTTAAAAAAAAAAACAAATGGGGGGCTGGGAAGGTGGCTCAGTGGTAGAGCACTTGCCTTGCATGCATGAGGCCCTGGGTTCCATTCCTCAGCACCACATAAGCAGAAAAAAGCCGGAAGTGGCGCTGTGGCTCAAGTGGTAGAGCGCTAGCCTTGAGCTGAAGAGCTGAGGGACAGTGCCCAGGCCCAGAGTTCAGGTCCCACGACTGACAAACAAACAAACAAACAAATGGGGGGGATTGGGGGAGAAGGATGGAAGGGGCGACGCTGATTGGCAAGTATGGTGTTCATTCATAACCTGACTGATGGGATTGTGGATCGTGACCTCTTTGTACAATAGTAAAATCATAAAGAAAAAAATAATGTCCTTTAAAAAAGCAAGAGACAAATCTTTAGGATTCATGCAGCCTGGGAATGCTGCACCTCAGACCCCTCATCTGGGAAGATGAGCTGCTGGATGACGAGACCTGCTCCAGCCTGATCTCAGGCTGACCCCGGCTTCCCCTGACCATGCGCTGTGCATTTATGGAGGCTCTGAAGGGCGGGCTGGTCCTGCTCTGCCTGAGACACCCTGGGACCTCAGGCTGCCCCCGCCCAGCACAGCAAACACTTCACACCAATACCTACAGGAAAAGACCTCACCTCCCCAAACCCTACCCTCATCAGGGGCTCCTCTCGCTGCCCTGACTCACGGGCTGGGGTCTGCTCCCAGCCTCTGTCCATCACAGGACACACACTGGGCAATGCCTCCTGGGTAGAGACTCCTCAACCAGGGCTTCTTGCCTCCCACCCTGTGGGTACCATGTGCGTGCCCACCCTCTCCACACTCTCCCTGTGGGTACCACGTGCGTGTCCACCCTCTCCACACTGCCAGTGGCCCGGCTGCCTCTCATCCTCTCAGATCAGGTCTCCTGACAGTTGGGGCCAGGCAATTGTGGGCTGGTTCACAGCCAGCTCTGATCTCCAACTCACTATATACCAGCAGCCCTGGACCCCTGTCCCTGGGGCCCCTCTTTCTCTCCTATACGGCCAAATGTAACCTGCCAGTGGAGTCTGGGCTGCTTCATCCCCGTGGTGCCCCAAACCGGGGGTGCTGCACACCTCCCTTGGGCCCAGTGTGTCCACCCTCTACCCCCCCCCCCGCACCTCCCTTGCGCTTAGAGCATCAGTGAGGTGCAGAGCGGGGTCTCTACACAGGCACATGGTCTGCAGCAGCACCTTGGATGGGCAGTGCTCCTGAACCAGGCTGCAGCTTTTCAGGGTGCTCCACCATGCACCCCTCCCTGTCTCTGTTACATCCAATACTACTGAGATTCCAACACATACACACACACACAAGCCAAGCTTCGCACACTTCCAGAACATTCTTCTCTAAGATTCAAACTGCTGGGCCTTCGTCTGATCTTGCTCTGCACATACCCGAGGGATGAGTCTGACGCTGGCTGGCTGTGGGTAATTACAGCTCTATGCCCTGGCGTGATTGCACAACACCTTGCTAGGTCGCCTCAGGAGCCAGGCGGAGGCACTCAATGGCGCGGCGCAGCGAGCCTTGCAGCTCACTGCACAAGACGCTCAGGCTATCTGTGTGCTGGTTCACTACAAACCAGAGTGGAGGCGGGCTGGAGACAGCAAGACCGCAGGAGGAGACAGCGTTCCCTGAGCACTGTGCGTGCAGCCAAGGGAAGCTCTTCTCCCGTAAGTTTAGGCAAAAACAAACTCCTGTTGGGCCTAACAGGATATTCCGCTACATCAGGATAGACACCAGCCCAGGGAATGACAGAAAGGTAAGCAGACATCTGACTGCCACCATGCTGAAAGTGAGCCCAGGCCTTCTGCAGGGCACAGCCAGGAATGGAGGTAGATGCATGCCAGGGAGAACCGCCTGGACGGTAAGGCCTACAAATATCACCTCTTCCCAACCCGTCCACGGCCGTTTTGTGCCTTCTGAATCTCACTTTTACTGATGCGTGCAGAGACAGTAACAATCAGGGAACAGAAAAGCTGTTTGGAAACATTCATTTTGCTGTCTTCTCTGACAGGCTGATCACCGGTGCAGCCTGTGATAAGCAGGCTTGGTGCACTGACGAGGATGTAACGTGTCCGCGCACTGCGCCGCCTCCAGCCCCACGGCCGACAATGGGTCAGCTTTGTTCTGCACAGTCCTCGTCTTCCATGCTGAGCCTCGGTGAAGCACTCCATCACCAAGACCATCTTCCTCCTTGGACTTCAGTGGGGTGCGGATGAGCGGCTGGCACAGCTGGGGACTGGAGTGCGTGTGCACGCACTCAGAGGAAGCCGGGTGGACGTGGACACCAGGTGACAGCGCCCGGGCAGAGGGCCGGCAGGGCAGGTGAAGAGGGAAGCCGTGTATGGCTGGGCTCCAGTAGGATGCAGGGGTCACGACCCCCGGCCTCGCTCACACACCAAGTGGGCGCATGCAATGGCTTCTTTAGGTTGACAGGCATTTTAGTGGAACATGGGGAAATGCAGCAACTCTGTCTCAATTTAATGGACGCCATGGAATGGGGTCATAACCGCCCTTGTGTGTGGAGCTGATGGCAGGCTTGGTCATTTGGTGGCTGCTCGGGGTTATGGGCTGTGGCTGCTGATTGCTGACCTGGGCTGGGTGCAGGTGTCCCACAGACCCGTTCAGGGTGTCCAGGCCCTCTCATCTCACCTCAGCTGGCTGTCCATGGTGCTCTGAGCAGCCAGCACCCGGGGGCTCCTGTGTGTCGGCTGAGGGAAAGCTGCTGAAGTCCACGGATATGTCTTAAGCCAGCAAGCTGCTCCAAGCAGACACGGAGACTGTGGGTTCCAGCCCTGCTTCGCTCTAACTGGACTTGGTCTCCTTACTGTTTAACTGCTGGCTTTTCCAACTGCATTAGGAGCTCTGGGCCAGCAGGGTCTGTGTTGGCCCTGAAGCTCCCCGGAGCCCACCATGGGGCCTGGACCACGCTGTCAGTCTCTCTGACGGCTTCCTGTGGATGAATGGAGAGAGACTGCTTCTATACACAGCCCTCTCTGCTCTGTCCCAGGCCAGGCCCCTGTTCTAACAATGAAGGGCGGTCACAAGTGGGTCTTCCTTAGGTTTCACGGGTAGGTTCCAAGTGCTGTGAGGAGCAGGCAGAAAATAAGACCAGAGCTCAACGCAATGCCAGCGGCAGACACGAGCTGGGATGAAAGCCATACACAGTGATGCAGACACCGCAAGCCACTCTGTGAGCTCAACAGTGCCCCACAAAAGGCGTGCCCAAGTCCTCACTCCTGGCCCTGGTGACTGTGACCTCCCCTGTCTGGAAACAGGGTCTTTTTGGATGTGACCAAGTTCGGAAAGATCGTATTTAATTAGGACGGGCCCTGTGTCTGCTTGCTGGTGTGCTTTTAAGAAAAGGGACCTTTAGATACAGAGACACAGGGAGAGGATGGCTGTGTGAGAGACAGAACCCAGAGTTTCTCAGCCACTGTCAAAAGCCAGGGAGAGGCAGAGGTGCAAGGGCTGCCCTGGACGCCCTGGAAGAGCAGGCCGCTCTGACCGCTCCAGTTTGAACTGCTGGGAGAGAACAAACTTGGGCAGAGGTTGAGCTGTGACTGGGTAGCTGAGGGGCTCCAGGACCTCCACAGGTCCTAAGATCAGTGCTCAGCGGTGTCCTGTACTCAGGACCTACCCTTCTGTCTACTTTAAAAGTTGTTGTACGGATTGTATGGACAAGGAAACAGTCCGCAGTGTGATATAAACCATAAACCATTTCCCCAGTTTTTTCCATAGGGCTGGGGTTGCTTGAAGATAAGGGGTGGTGGGAGGGAGGCCACTTAATTTTTAGGGCCTCATGAATGTTAACACAGACACTCGGCCACCAAGCCACACAGCAGTCCCACTGTCATTTGTGATAGTCCTAGGAAACTGTACTATCCTCAGGGCTCCATGTGCTGAGTCATTTAAACACCACAGCAAGGCTATGTGGTAACACACCATCACCTCCATTTTACAGAGAAGGAAACTGAGGCACAGAAGCCAAGCTACTTGTCCAAGGCTTCCCAGCCTCTGCACAGTAGGGTTTTAAATTCCTCCAGGGCCTCTGCCTGCCCCTCCCACTCTGCCTAGGCAGATCAGGCCCAGCACAAGGAGGTCAAGGCCAGAGGGCCCAGGGAAGGGGAAAGAGCAGCCCTGCCAGGCATCTCTAGCGCTACCCAGAGGAGGCTGGTGGTCCACTGTTGATTCCAAGGGTGCTGAGGGGTGTGAGAGGCTGGCCTGGGCCCGGCAGGGACCCCAGGGACCAGACACCACTGCAGGAAGCGGGTGTGCAGTACACTGAACAGAACTTTTCTATTTAACACAAAACCCTCAGCTATGAGGAAACACTCTCATGCAAATCAGTTGTTTCTAGGCAATCCCAGAAAACAGTCCAGGCCCTCCACCTGTCCCCCTGGGCGAAGGTCAGCCCAAAGGTGTGACCATGGCTGCTGGACCCCAGGGTGGTGCTGGGGTGGGGAGTCAGACAGCAGGCAGGCATCCGCCCCATCTCCTCCTCAGCATCAATGCAGGAACCAGCAGCTGTGTTTCGGGGGATCTGCTCTAAGTCATACCCTGAGAGGCAACACGGAGGGCGGCCTTGCAGACAGCTCCCCGGGGAGAATGGGCTCGTGTGGCCTATGGCCTGGTGGTCACCTCAACTTGTTTTCCTCCACTAAATATGGAGGAGAAGGAGAGATGCCTGGGAGGGGAGCCGGGGCCCAGATAGCCAGGGCAGCTCAGGGCAGCTTCTCAGCACCTAAGAAGCCTTGTTTTACACAGGGCGAGCACTGGACCAGGGACCCGCCACCCAGGAGAGACAGCCCCGCCCCTCCTCTGTCTCGCTGCCTCCCTCATGGCTCCCGCAGGCTTCTCCAGCACCTTCTGGCCCGAGGGACCCTGCACCGCCCCAGGCCTCCTCCTCCGGTCAGGCTGGCTAGCAGGGAGGCCTCCGTCTTCCCAGCTTGTCCAGTCCTGCCTGCCTCCTGGAACCACCACCTTGGGGTGCAGAGGCTGAGGGAGGGGGCGGCAGTTTCCCTCAGCCATCTCTCCCTCTCCCTGGCTTTTGAGGCTGCATGTTACAGGCGTCTTCCTGCAGCCCAGCCAGGCCTCTGGCCTTCCCTCTTCCCTCTGCCTGTGGCGTCCAGCCCGCCTGCCTGTCCTCATCAGGACATTCTCCTGGCAGTGCAGTCACAGGCGCTGCCACCCCAGAAGCAAGCAGCCCCAAGACTTCCTGAACAGTCACTTTCCACCGCCAAGGAACAGCGAGGAAATAGGGAAGGAGGGTCTGGGCAGAGGAGGAGGAGGGACAGCAGGCTAGCTCCCCATCTCCCCCGTGCTGTCCATTCTGTCTCACTCCATGAACTGGACAGACTGGTGGTCAGCCTGTGCTCTGAGTTCACAGGGGCCCCACCTGTGAGTTTCCTCCACGCCCACCAGCCCGGCCCAAGGCCCAGGTCAAGTGGCCAGGGCCAGGATTAGCAGCAGTGCCTGAGGGCTGGGGCGGAGCAGCTGCAGAGGGGTGCAGTCTGGCCTTGCCTGGCCTTTAGTCAAAGCTTCCACAGAGGCGCCTTGAAGGGCCAGGGCAGGGGCGTCCCAGCTGCAGGGGACCTGACGGGCAGGGCGGGATGCCCAGGGATGGCAGGCCTCGGACGGGCACCCCGCCTCCTCCCTTTCCTTGTAAGGTGTGTGCTCACCTGCACAGCTGGGCAGCACAGAGGTCAGCCTGGCTGCCCAAACGCAGGTGGCAGGTGTTCTCAGGGCGGGGTCCAGCAGGGAAGGGGCAGGGTGGGGGTGACTGTAGGGATACCCCAAGGGTGGCAATGAGGAAGGGAGAATGACTACTGGGCTCTTAGGGGGAACCCCAAGCTGCCCTAGGCATGCCTGCAGGGTCGGGAGTTATCCTGACTCTTTGCTCTATTTCCACAGCCTCCCAGGGGACAAACCCAATCTCCCCCCCCCCCCCAGGGCCCATCATCACAGCAGTTGCATGTGGCAAGGCTGTGGGCAGATGTCTTTAGGACCGGCAGGGCTGGGACGGGCTTCCTCAGTGAGCTATCTGGTATCCTCTAACATGATAGCCAGTGTCAGCCTGGGGGACAGCACCAGACACTATCCTCTGCGTGACCCTGACCTAGTGATGCCAGGGGAAAGGTTGACGGCTCCAGACCTGGCTTTCGGAGAATCCTGACCTTCTGTGGACAGACACATGGAGGGAATGGGCATCTAGAGAACTTGGAAACGAGAAGGTGTGAGCTACACCAAACACAAGGCACACCAAGAACACAATTGACAAGGGCCAAAAGGTAGAAACAACCTAGTGACC
Organism: Dipodomys ordii; assembly: GCF_000151885.1. Classification (NCBI taxonomy): domain Eukaryota; kingdom Metazoa; phylum Chordata; class Mammalia; order Rodentia; family Heteromyidae; genus Dipodomys; species Dipodomys ordii. The sequence goes on along the minus strand of NW_012267217.1, from coordinate 65,105,388 downwards.
ATCCACAGAAGAACAGATCAACACGTGGGACGGTCCACACCAGGGAACATTGTTGCACAGCCACAGAGAGGAACAGGCGCTCAGCATCATGGGACCCTGCAAACACACACCTGACTTGTCCACACCAGGAAACACTGCACAGCCACAGAGAGGAATGGATGCTCAGCATCATGGAACCTGCAAACACACACCTGACTTGTCCACACCAGGGAATATCACATAGCCAGAGAGGAACGGGCGCTCAGCATCATGGGACCCTGCATATGCACACCTGACCTGTCCACACCAGTGAACATTGCATAGCTACAGAGAGGAACGGGTGCTCAGCATCATGGGACCCGGCAAACACATGCAGAAGTCCACACCAGGTCACACTGCAGGCTGTGTGGCCCAATTCACACTGCTTCTGGACTCAGGATATGCCCACGGATCCACTCAAACTTGAAGACATCCTACTACGTGATGGGCACTTTATGACAAAGTGTACCTCAATAAGCCCGTCCTAACTTGAGAGCCATTGGGTTAGAATGATTGAGAACAGCCAAATCCATGGACACAGAAGCAGATCAATGATTGTCAGAAGCTGGGGAGGGGAAGAGGGAAAAGGAAAAGGTGAGGAGAAGGGGAGGAGAGGGAGAAGAGGGGGAAAGGAGGGGGGAGGGGAGGGGGTGACTGCTAAGGGAGCCACCTCCTTTAGAACTGGCAAACTGTTGTGGAACTTGATAGAAACTGCCACAGCTTTGAGGACACACTGAACACCATGGAACTGTGAACGCAAAACAGCAAACTAGAGGTGAACTACACTTCAATAGGGTTAAGCCTTGAGCCCTGTAAGGAAAGCCACCCTCTAGAGGCACAGGGCCAGCAGGGTTATGACCGGCAGTGGCACACCTAACCAAGAACGTGCGGGTCTGAAGCCATTTGGTACTAACACATGGCGTACATGTGTGCAGAGCAGCTGTCACCTTGTTTAAGAAGCTGTCCACTCAAAGGAGAGCACGATTCGGGGAGGAACACAAGGCTTCCCATCACACTAAATAGTATTTACTGAAATCAACTCCACAAAATGGAAATAAGAGGTTTTTTTCTTTGTTGACTTTTTTTGGGGGGGTCTTGTTTTGGGGAGGTTAAGTGGGGGCATAGAAATGGAGGTGCAAAGGGTGAACAAATGTCGCAGCGGTACTCACTGGACACTATATGGAAAATGAACTCTACAACTTGTTGGTGGGGACTAGAGAGAAAAAACTGGGAGAGAGCGAGGGAAGGGGTGACACTGTCCAAGAGGAAATGATTTATGTAACTGTAATCCCTCCGTACATCACCTTTATAATAACAATAAAAATGGAAGAAAAAAAGAAGCTGTCTATGTTATTTGCTAGCACTAGGAGCAAACCTCAAGTGGACAGACAGAAGCCCTGCGTCTGTCTGCCAGGAAAGGAGCTCAGGAAGGAGCTGCACACGAGGAAGCTGAGGCAAACGTCTGGCAAATGCCCCGGATGGGGACCGGAAGGCAGAATCGCTGGCGGGCATGTGCGCGAGCATGCCATGAACCCGAATAAGGGCCAGTGCGAACCTGTGGTATTTCTCAGTATTCTACAAACCAACTCGCACAGGCTGAGCAAACACAGGACAGCCTGGGCACCCAACACCTGGCTAAGGGGAGTCTGACCCTGGGGTGCGGAGCTCAGCACTCACTCTTGGGATTCAGCACTCAGGAGCTGCAGCTTCTCACCTGCAATTTACTAAGCTGCAGTAGAGCTTGTTAGCAGGTCACCAGCTTCCAGCAGCCAAGATAGGAATTCAGAGCCAGATGTTTGGCTTCAGAGTCTCGGCATCACCCCCAGATCACACAGGAGAAGCAAGGAAATGCCTTCTAGGGAAGATGGGGTGTCTGTGTGGCAGGTAAGACAGTGAGTGAGCAGCGCTGCATCGCAGCTGACGACCCCAGGCCCCTCCGTCCAGTCAGTGCCGCAGCGCCTTGGCCTCGGTGGCCGGGGCTGTCTGGACTCCGCCCAGACTCAGGGTGTGGGCTCAGCCAGAGGACAGGGCCCTGGGCAGGCTGGCAATGGCCCCTGAGGTGCTTCCTGGATCCTCTTCATGGAAGGACCTCGCCAGGGCAGACATACACCAGGAACAGGGAAGTTCACTGGGAGCCCGGCAGTGCCAGTTTGAAGTTAGCCAGATGAACTTCAGCAATCTCTGCAGAAACCTCACATCCAGGTTATTGCTCAGCGGCCTGTATGCAGACCTCCCCACAGAGGGAGGCCGGGCTCAAGTTACACTAACTCCCCGAGTCAAGACAGCAGGGGTGGTCAGCATTCCTCCAGAGGCTTGGGTGGCCCTCCCTGGGTTTTGGTACTGCCCAGCAGAGAACCCACATTACTCAGGACCAGGCACCAGACAATTCCTTTGGGACCCATCCCTACCAGCACCAGGCCTTGGTTTGGTTTTTCTCAGAGGCACAAGTTTCTTCACCTGTGAAATGAAAAAAAGACTTGGCTCCACTCCCCTTCCCTGGGAAGATGGAAATAAACCAACCTGAGCTTTGTAGATTTAAATGTAAAGCAAACATGCAGAAGAGGTATTGAGCACTGGACAGCTTTCTTTGCCGAATCTGGTGGACGCGCTACACACATATCACTTAACACGTCATCCCCTCCTGTGGGAGCACCGGTTCCTCTTCAACGCTGGTCGGGTCTGGATACAGAGTCCACGTGCCTCGTGCTGACTGTTCTGTCCAGTCACCTGACTTAGTATCCGCACCTGCCCCTGGTTTTCTGATACCATTTGGGAAGCACCTTAGGCTTCCAGGTGTTTTTCTAGAGTAAGCCCAAGTTCAATGTGATCCACAGGTAGCTTTCATAAGCGGGTGCTCCCCAGGTCCTCTAAGCAGTCACGCCCACTGCCCCTCCCCGGACCCTGGCAGCTGTCCTCGGTTTCCTTTTGAGCTTTGGCTTGGGCTCGGGCCGAGGCCTTTGCTGTCGGATGTCCTGGGGACACAGCACCTAATGCAGCAGCTCAGCAGCAAGGCAGCCAGGCCAGCTTGGACGGTGCCCAGTCAGGCTTGGATTGTCTACAGTCGGGTGATCTGTGAGCTCGGATTCTGTAGACACAGAATCAGAGATGAAAGACAGAATCCATCTGTGCCGAGCCCTCTGAGGTCAGGGCTGGCCTGTGGTTACCAAGTTTCTGTGTCATCTGCTATCAGCTGAGCACCATGGCTAAAGGAGGACTTTCAGTTCCTCAGGGAGGCCTCGCCCCGTCTAGCTCTCTTCCAAGTACCATGGGCTTCTAGAGCCTTCTTCCAAATCAGTGCTGCTAACCTGTGTGCGTGTGTTTCGAGACAGGGTCTTACTAGGCAGCCCGGACTGGCTTCAAATTCACGCCCCACTCCTGCCACTGCCTCTAGAGTGCAACTATCTTAAAAATCAAACCCTTTAGGGATCTGATAGAGACTGTTTGCATGTAAGTTCGGACCCTCTGAAAGGACTGTGCTGGGGGTTCATGAAGCAAGTCCAGCAGACCAAACCCCAGGCAGCGCCCGTGTCAATCAACTGTGCTGTTCTGTGGCCACTTGGTGAGCCCGTGTGGCTCACATGGAGAGGCAGTGTGGCATGAATGGGATGGGGGAGGGGGGCAACAGCTAGGGAAGCCTAAGGCTGCTGGGGGTCCTGGCAGAGCAGTGGAAGGGGACAGAGTGAGGTGACCCCAGCCTGCCAGCAGCCAGGGCGTTGCACGCACACACACACACACACACACACACACACACGTATGTTCAAGACACGCACAATCATGCACACACAATACACTTTCACATACATACTCACACATGTACACACATACACTCACACACACACCCACACACATTCAAGACATTCACAGTTGCTCACACACAGAACCAGGCAGAACTCTTACAGATGTGCACTGAGCTGACTCCTGTCTGCCCAGCGGCCGATGGTGGAACACAGGAAAGGCGCAGGGGGACCTTGGCCATGCCACCATCTTCAAGTCTCTGCTTCCTCCTCTGCCAAACGCACAGTGTGGCTCAGAGTCCCTTCGGCACAACGCACGGGGGCTCCCCACACATGGGCATGGCAGCTGGGGGCCGCACACCAGTGGTTCAGAGACAACAGGTCACCGGACGTGACCCTCAGGGCCCACTCACCTCTTGGGGAGAAGCCATGTGGTACTGACCCCACCAGGCAAATCTCTCCTCCCACTTAACGCAAGCTGGGAGAGAGCCGAGTGTGGGTTCAGGGCCAGGGCCAGGCCCCGAGTGACACCGCACAGAACAAGCCCGGTGGATGCCAGGCCCTCAGACGCAGGAGTGAGGCTAAGTGACTCACTCCCAGGAATGGGATGGTGGCAGAGACAGGAAAAGGGATGGAAGGGGAAGGGGAAGAGCAAGCTTGCAGACACGCCCGGCTGAGGGTGCACACACACCACTTTCCAGAATGTATCTATGCGGTCCGGGCCTGCAGTCTGTTCACCTCCTGGATGAGTCAGGTGCCAGGGTCAGCTGAGCCCATCTGCAGCTTCTGCTTGAGCAACTCTGAGCACACATTCCACTCTGCTGGTCTTGAGAACTGTCTTGGAAACCCTAGCCCCATGTTCACTGCTGGGGAAACAGAGGCCAAAAGAACCAAATGTACACAAGGTGTGCATTCTTAAGAGAAAGTCAGGAATAAGCTCTTGGCATCCATTTTCTTTCCCCATCTCAAGAATAAAATCCAGTTGGCTCTCCATATCTGAGGTTCTACATCCACAGATTCAACCAAACTCAGGTCAAAAAGAGAAAAAAAGTACCACTGACAGTAAAGGCGGACCGAGATTTCCCGTCATTATCTCTGAAACAATACAGCACAGAGACTACATCCATAGCATTTACCCTGAGTGAGGGGTCTGAAGTCATCTAGAGCTGATTAATGCAGTGCGTGTGTACAGCTTTATGCAAATTTATAGACGGATCTGGAGCATCGTGGGATTCGGTGTCTGAGGGGATCCAACCCTGTGACTAGAAAAGAGGACCGTGCGAGGGGACCCCTGCAGCCTGTGCTTTTCCTGGAGGTAGTCTGCTCAGTCAACTTTAAGTCATGAACTGACAATGAGCAGAGGGGCGACTCCACAAACTGACAGTGAGCAGAGTGGGGGACTCCACGCAGAGATAAGCACAGAAGAGCTTTCCTGATTAGACTGGAAAGGTCTTCAAAGACCAAGCAGATTTCCGCATGACATTCAATCACTCTAGAGATAAACAATGGTGGAATCCTTCTTTGGCTTATACCTTTTATCCCCAAAGCCTCAAATATGTGGAAAATGTCCACCTGTCCTCCTGCCCAGCCTGCCTGACGCAGGAGGCAGAGGCAGCCCCTTGAGATGGAGGCCGAGCAGGGTGCACAGTTCAGGCCAGCACTGTCGCTGGGGCTTACTTAGCGAGAGATTCTTTCTCATTCTCCCACCTCCCTTTACTACTGGTGACCTGGCCCACCTCCAGCTGCTGACCTTTACGGACGTGAGTAAAGGTCGGCAGTGCAGATTTGGTGGACAGCCTCCAGGTCAGCAGCTGCACAGCCACGCGGCTCCCTTTCTCTGCTTTGTAACCACAAGGTCAGGAACAGTAAGACCAACAGGCCAAGTGCTTGAATGTACGCTGCAGAAATTACATGCAAATCTCAAAACCAGGAACCAGCACAAGTCTGGGCCTAGAAACTGACCCTAGAAAGTTCCACCTCATGATGACCCAGCCATTCAAAAAAGCACAAGCATTTATCCTTCCAGGACGGTCACCAAACCTGCTTCCCCCCCCCCACCCCGGCTCCCGGATGGGGGCCTTTCTCCCCTCCACGTGCTTCCCAGCCATTTTAGTGGCCCAGTAACCCTGGAATGGTGCCAGACAAAGCAAGCCACACAAATGCCACCTGGGAACTGGAGAAAGGGAAGTCCTCACTTTTAGCTTCCTCCCGCATGGCTCACACAGGATGGGGCCTGCTTGTCCATGCTACGCCCCAGTCCACAGCCCAGAAGTGAGCAGGCAGAAAGTCCTGGTGAAGGAGCCACTGGGACCTTCAGAGTGGAATCAGACAGAACCAGCCGCCGAGGCGCAGTCGTGGACTTCAGGAACCCTTTAAGAACCCTTGCTGGCTCTCTGGCTAATGCCAGGGCAAAAGAATGCTAGGAATGCAATGCCTCTCAGTAGACATCCAGCAACCCCTGTGGACCCACTCCAGGGAGGGCTGCACTTATAAGGCAAAAAAAAGCTGCTGCTGGCTACTCCCTGGGCAGAAGCCTTCCCAATCCAAGACCTCCTCAGTGGGTGAAGGACGGACCCTGGGACCAGACACTTACCGCCCACAACACCTCTGGACCTGCTGATACCCTAGCGCACACACGTGATAAGACAGGAAAGATGAGGCGTTGAAACTGTTCTGGAAGCACTTTGAAAACCTCAATGTACCCTGAGAAAGAAGCAAACCCCCACCGATCTCCCCAGCATCAGCTTGAAGTCTCAGTATCTGAATGGTGTGTTCAGTCCAGCTGTAGCCAGCCCTTGCCTTGGATGCTCTACACAAATGATGGCATGTGGGTGATGATTCTCCAAGGGGCAGAGTTCCTCACTGCCAAACGAGAGAGAAAAAAGGTCAAAGCAGCCAGAGGAAATATCCACAACGCTGTAGCAGGATACCCTGCGGTCCAATGCTTCCCCGGCTCACCGACTAATGCTTCCTGTTCAAACTGTCTGCCCCGCGATCGTATTTCAAGGACCAGTGTCCTCCCCAGGTCCCCCTTCTTACAGGGAGTGGGGTGACCTGTACGGTCAAGGGAACCCATCACTGAGTGCATTGTTAGGGACGCTCCTAACCTCTCTGGTTATGAGAATAAGAGCTGCTTTGTGTGAACACAAAGGACAGGCAACCTGGGCTGTCAGGGGAGAGCAAGCTGCCGGGCTGGTTCCTCGGTGGAGGAAGTAAACTGGGCGGGGACAGATGCCAGCTTCGGGGTGGCCACGGGGGTGACAGGTGACAGCATGAGCCCGTGCAGGGCGCACGGTGGGCTGTGGAGGACATGAAGAAAGACCATGAAGGAGATGCCTGCCATATCTGTAGAAGGCCAGACTGCCACCAGAAGCTTCTAGAAGCTATGTCTCCCTGGCGTAGCCATTTTCCATGACACACAGGCAGTGGGCAACTGCAGCAGCTCACTCAAGCACCACAGCCTACCTGGTGGGGGACGCTGCTCCCTGAGGTCAGAGGAGGCGCCCCAGGGCCCGGCCTTTTACTTAAGAGAGGCGGGAGCTGCTGTGAGATTCAGTGCGGACTTTGCTTTATGTGCCCGCAGGGCATGGGGAGGTTTGGAGGCACATGCAGAGCGCAGCACCACATCTCTGGGGCCCCATGGCCTTCACCATGGGCCTTCCAGAGCCGACTTGCTAGCAGGGGTCCTGGGCAAGGTCAGGGCCACCTCCATCCAAGCCAGCCTGCATGGGATCACCAGCCCAGTGGCCCACCCCTCTCCCACCCCCAGGTCTAGATAACTGGAAAGGGCCACGCTGGGCCAGGGCTCTTGCGTAGTCAGCAGGGGCTTCCTGGAGACTGCACATCACAACCTGGCCCTCCTGAGCTCTGGGCCTCCAGCAGCCGCTCCTCCGGCCTAAGCCTCCATCAGCACGCTCTACAACAGTATTTTGCCTAACCTTCCCCAATGCTGAGCCCTGTAGAGGCTGCAATGACTGGCCACCTTAATGTAACGGCCTGGTCTCGGCTGGACCCCAAGCAGACTGTAGGTAGGATGGAGCAGTGTGGTCTCCCCAGGTGCCAGGATGGGGCTTGAGACCACGGGCGACACAGCTGTGGGCTGACTTCTGTGAGAGCTGACTCGATCACCAACAGTGACGTGCAGCAGGATACAGGAGGCCACGATTGCCTGGTGACATCGCCCTGAGCTGACTTTCTAGAAAGGGGAATGAGCTGCTCTGTTCCTTTGCCGGAATTCAGGTGTCTCCAAAATTGAGGAACAGACAGGAGGTTTCACTCTGGATACCTCCTAATCCCAAAGCTACTCTTCTTGCAAAGATTCCCCAACCCCAACACACTGTATCTATGTAGATACCTGATGTGTCGTTCAAAGAGCATCATGACCCCAAGAAAGTGAGAATCCCTGAGGGTAATCAGGGCATGTGACCTCTTAAGACTTCACCCCATGGTCCAACAGGGATGTGAATTCCAGGTGTACAGAAAGACAGGGAAGTGGCCCATCGGGATACAGGGAACCGTTGCCTAGGAAACAGACATCTCTAGATGAACACAGGCCTTCTCAACACACAGGCAGTGTTTCAGATCACAGGCACAGGGCCAAGGACCACTCAAATCAATGGGCACCAGAAACAGGGGCTTTGACAGTGTGGGAGGTTATATTCACAAACACGATCAAAGATGCCCATCCCAGAGGCCAACGTTCCTGCCAGGAACTGGCTGCCATCAGGTATGCGGATGGCACAGCTCACAGCGCAAGGGAGATCTGGGTACCTGTGTCTCTGCCAGAGTGTGAGCGCTCTCCAAAGATGTCCGCCCAGATAGAACGGTGAGAAAATCACACTCAAAGAGGAAAAGTCACCTAACAAGGTGAGAGGAAGTGACAATATTAACAGAGGTGACCCCTAAAGCCTGGCTTGTGGTTTGCTCTCTGATATTTTACATCTTCCCTACTTGTCCAATTCCTTCTACCAGTAAGCATGCATTTAAAACAAACAAACAAATCAAACCAAAAAAGTTATCTTCAAAAACCAACCAGACTGGCACATCTAAGCTCAAGTTCTCTTCTCTACCCCCCCGACCTCCCTGGGCCAGGTTGGACAATGGGACCCCCACCCCACAAGCTAACTTGTGCCACGTGGCCAGGGCCTCTGCCAGTCCCAGAGGAAGCCAGCAATGGGCTCCATGGGAGCCCTCCATGGAGCCGGCCGGGATCTCAGGCACAGTGGATGCATGGAGAGGCATGACCACTCCAAGGACAGTTTTCTCTCCCAAGTGGCCCAGGTATCGTCCGAGGTGGATCTCACCGCCAGCAGCTGGCAGGGGCCTCCCCTCACCCACACCCACGCCCCGCAGGACAACCCTACGGGGCCAGTCACAGCAGATGTCAAGTGCCCCTCAAAGAAGGCTGTGCTCCCCAAAGCAGCCCTCGTTCTCTGAACTTCGAGAGGGCAAGGAGCCATGATTCCTGGGGCTGATGAGGTCATGGAGTTCTCCAGAATGACAACGCAGGAACACCCAGGAAAACAACCAGCCACTTGGCACTTCAGGCCCGGTAGCCACTTGAAGCTAGAGAGGGCCCGGGGAATCCTACCTCCCAGCCTCAGGAGCAGGGCCTGTCCACACCCTGATCATGCACACCTTACATTCATCTGCAAATGAGTAAAGGAATTCTCAGCACCTGCCCCATCCCAGAGGCTGTAGACAGAGTGAGGATAGAGCTGGGGGGTGGGGAGGCCTGCAGGGTCTTTGCCCGTCCCAACGTGCAGGGTGGCCAGTGGGCATGGCACCAAGGGCAGATCTTCTCCGCAGGGCAAGTCTTCAGAACAGGGCCTGTGTCCTTTGTGGATCTTGGCTGACGTCTAACTTACATCTTTCCCCAACACCCTCAGAATGAACTCCATGCCAGATCCACTAGTTACCCAGCCGTTTCTCAAGGGTTGAAAGGAAGCTATTTTATGGTAGTGTTGGAGACACTGGAGCTCATAAGCCTGCCCTGCAGGTCACGAAGCCACTGCAGTGGACATCTGTTCATCCATCAACACATGGATAACCCGTATCTGCCGTTATCCAGTCTGAAGTTTTTCCTGTGGCAGAAACCTGGCCCCCTCCCTGATCCCTTCCTTCCCACACAGTGTCAGAGAAATAGCACAAAATAGTACGAGGCAGCCGGGTGTCGGTGGCTCATGCCTGTAATCCTAGCTACTCAGGAGGCTGAGATCAAAGCCAGCCCAGGCAGGAAAGTCCGTGAGACTCTTATCTCCAATGAACCACCAGAAAACTGGAAGTGGCACTGTGGCTCAAGTGGTAGAGCGTTTGCCTTAAGCTGAAGAGCTGAGGGACAGTGCCTAGGCTCAGAGTTCAAGCCCCACGACCAACAAAAAAAAAAAAAGGAAGAAAGAAAGAAAGAAAGAAAGAAAGAAAGAAAGAAAGAAAGAAAGAAAGAAAGAAAGAAAGAGCGAAGGAAATTTTGTTCTACACCAGAAGCAAACTGTGGCCTGTGGGCCAAATCCAACCTGCCACCTGTTTGGCCCATAAACACAGAACATGTGAATGTTTTCAGATAGCTGAGGTTGGAAGGGAATCAAAAGAATATTTCATGATGTGAGAACTATACAAAGTTCAAAGGGCAATGTCCATAACCAACATTTTGCTGAACGATCCAGGCTCCCATCAGCAGCTTCAGAGACCCCAAGGCCCTGTGGCCTTTTCCAGAGAAATCTGTAGGCTGCTGTCAGATGCCAGTTTTACCTCCTAGCAGGCACAGCGCCAGGTGACAGCAGGCTCACGCCAGAGGCAGGGGGCACAGGGCATGGGGCTGGTGGCCAGGCAAGGCAGAGAGAGGAAAGCAAGCAGCGAAGGGCATGGCCAGAAAGGGGGACAGACGGGCCCAGTTCTGCCCTGGGCTGGTTCTAACCTCAGACATGGGGAGCTAGCTCCATACGAGCTGTGTGTCTCCCAGGGCAAGGCCTTGTGCAAGAGACACTCAATACCATACTGGTGTACCATGGCCTGGCTATGGATTTACACAAATTGGCTGGCTATGGGCTTTTCACTGTGGGAGAAGATTAGTCCACAGAACTACACTGGCAGACTGGTGATGGCCCTTCGATCTAGTGCGGCCTACATCAACCCTAGTGTAGCAGCTAGCAGTCACCCAGAAGGTGGAGGCAAGTGTGGGGTCACATGGCCAAGTACAGGTGAGCGGAATCTCACCTGATATAGGGGGTTTGCTTAAGCAGAAGACAGAAGTGTGCCACTTACCTCTCCTGAAAGGCCCTAAAATCACAAGTCCTAAGAACACAATCCAATCTCCCACTTCCCCACACTAAACCAATACTGAATACACAAGAGGGGAGGAGGTAACAGGAAACAGCCAGCGCCCCCTCCCCCCATGCATCTCCACCCACTCTCTCCTCACAGGGAGGGGGCCAAGTTCCTGTCTAGAACCTGTACAAGGCCAAGTGTAGGAGCCAGCTGTCTGTGGGTGACCTTCTGGGAACGCCCTTCTTTCCCAGCAGTGTGCCTGTGCAGCGGTGGTCCTGGGGCTAGAAGGTAGAAGGCTGCTGCTGTCTTCCCCTTCGCCCCCTGGCCACCAGACTGGAGATGGTTGACCGTGAACCCCGGGGCTCCCATGACCATTCAAGTGTAGCTCTTTGAAAAGACTCAGTAAGCTGGGCGCCAGTAGCTCACGCCTGTAATCCTAGCTACTCAGGAAGCTGATAGCTGAGGATCATGGTTCAAAGCCAGCCTGGGCAGGAAAATCCACAAGACTCTTATCTCCAATAAACCACTAGAAAACCAGAAGTGGCGCTGTGGCTCAAGCAGTAGAGAGTTTGCCTTGAGCTGAAGAGCTGAGGGATAGTGCCCATGCCCAGAGTTCAAGCCCCAAGACTGACAAAAAAAAAAAGAAAAAAAAAGACTCAGTAAAAATGAATCACTAAAAAGTGTGCTATCAAACTAGACAACAGGAAATACTAAAGGAGAAACAGAAATTCTAGAAGGACTCTTGAGTGCTGGGGCCAGTGTGCTAGGTCCTTATTCCACATGCAACTGGAAAATCCAAGATGCTGTGTCAAGTTTGGGTCCAGTTGTCAAGCTCACCCTTGGGAAAGATCTGTACACCCGTTACCCAGCCGGGAAGACGAGACACAGTCATGTTCTATTTCAAGAACTGCAACTCCTCGTGCTTGTTTGCATGTTGGTTCTGGGGCTTGAACTCAGGGCCTCACACTCTTGCTTATTAGCATTTTTGCTCAAGGTTGACATTCTACCACTTGAGACAGTTCTACTTCTGGCTTTTTGCTGACTAATTGGAGATAAAGAGTCTCACTTACTTTTCTGCCCAGTCAGCCTGGGCTGATTCTAATCCTGTGGTCTTCGTTGGGAATCAAAGTGTGACATCTCGAACCGAGCCAGTGACAGACCTGTCCGCGGGAGGCAGCTAGTCAAGGGAGGCCTAGAGATCCTGAGAATCACCAGAGAAACAAGTGAACATCAACGGCCTTTCCTAAGGCCTCACTTTCCTTAGCTGTCAAGGTGGAAATACATCCATGTGGTTTTCCTTCTTCTGGCTTTTCTGCCAGTCCATAGACCACACTGGGGAAAGGGGCCAGCCTTTTCTTTGAAACAAAATGCTACTTTGTACCAACTGCACAAGAGAAAATTTCCAAAATGCTGATGAAACCAAGGTGAAAAATGTCATTTTGTATTAGTATTGCAAGGTGAATCATCCCAGAAGCCACATTTTGGATTATGGAATATTGGAGTCTTTATTATACAGTTAACAGGTTGCAGGTGGCCAGTTGTTGCAAAGGCCTGCAGCCCCCAAATACACACAACACAGCTAGGAAACAGGCTAAAGAGGAAAGAACAAAAACAATACCAACAAGCCAATTCAGCTCCAATGGAGAGCTGAATTGGGACGCCATGATGACTGGAGACAGCCAGGAGACAGGACGCAGAAGATGATCACAGAGACACATGCGGCAAGGCCTCCTGGTAGCTGGTCTGGTCTGGGCCTAAATAGGGTTGGCACAGGGGGCAGGTCCACAAGAAATTCCCAGTCCCAAGCACTGGACTGACAGATTCAGTAACCTATCAGCTAAGTGCCTGCCCCAGCCTCCAGGGATCCTGGCACGCCTATCACCTGGGAGGCAGGTGATGGGCGAAGGGGTGGGGGGGAGCTGTTCCCTTCCCCCAGCATGAAGACAAGGTGCCAGACCCTACCATCCACCATGTGGCCAATATAGTACCAGCCAGACCTGGCCTCCTGGCTTCATTAGCACCTCTCTTCAGAGACATGGGGATGTGACTGTCACAGATTGCTGGGCACCCCCTTTAGAGATGACTCCAGGACTAGGCTGGGTCTGGGAACATGCATTTCCTTGGGACCTCTGGAAGTCAGTCACCTGGTCGCAGACCCGATGCGGAACTGAGGCTGACCAGCACTTCCAAGGCGTATCTAAGATCAAAATTAGCGTACCACAAAGCCAGCATCCACAAGCTTGCTAAGCAGAGGTGGTCAAACACAAAGAAAGCAACAGAGCCACACAGGCTGTGGTGCCCCAATGGCTCCAAGCAGGGCATAAAGTGCTACCCTAGGTCCCAGGGCCGTGCGTCCTTCCTTTGTTCCTGTGTTCCCGGCAGGTTACAAAACCTCCAGTCAACAGGCTGGGCGAAGTTAAATATCCTGCTTAAGCAGATGAAGAGAAATTACCACTGGGTCTTGGGAGGGCTTCTGTCTCCAACAAACCTTGAGTGGGTTGAAAGATTCAGAGATGGGGTTTATGTGAGTGTGGACTCAGTCCCCGCTCTGTGACCACAGCGAGCTCTCTTCTCCTTCCTCCATGCTAGCAGGGTGTGTGGGGGGAAGGGGTGAGTAGCAAGATAATGGCACTCTCCCCACTATTGTTCCGGAGCTGGTTCCCTCCAGCATCCTTGCCTGTTCCTCCCAGGGGCCTTCTGACCTGTAGATCCTCCTTCCCAGGGGTCAAATCTTCTTTGCCTAGTAACTTGCACCTTAGCAACAGTGAAAGAGGCAACAGGGGGAGAAATGGCAGCCCAGAGCCTCCCAGGGAAGCCTTGCAATGGGACCCAAATTCCTTCCATGCCTGACTCATCAGGAACTAAGAGCTCCCTGCTCTCTCCAGCTATGCAAGAGGCTGGGCTTCGGCTAACAATCAGTTTGGAAAGTCCACAAGAACAGTGGAACAAGGGTGTGTGTGTGTGTGTGTGTGTGTGTGTGTGTGTGTGTGTGTGTGTGTG
>NW_012267217.1:65069085-65088350 GCF_000151885.1 Dipodomys ordii | reverse complement strand
GACCGTGTGTGTGTGACCGTGTGTGTGTGTGTGTGTGTTCCTGACCGTGTGTGTGTGTGACCGTGTGTGTGTGTGTTCCTGACCGTGTGTGTGTGTGTGTGTGTGTGTTCCTGACCGTGTGTGTGTGTGTGTGTTCGTGTTCCTGACCGTGTGCACTGGATGTCCCCACGCTCTTCAGGAGCCGGGAAAACGATACTGGGAAGCTGGACAAACTCCACGTGATACAGCATGGTGAACCCAAGATCACAGAACTCCTAGAAAACCACCAGCAAATGACCACTGATAGTGGAAATCGATCATTTTTCAGTTTCTGCAGCACAAGAAATTAGGTGTGGCTTGCCTGGTGGAGAGCTCCTGCTCCTTGGGGTCCCCGTGTGGGCTGAGGTCTCATCTCCAGGCTGGGCTGGGGAGGGGCCTGCTTCCTGGCTCCCCTGGTTGGTGGGGGGGGCGTGGGGCTGGGGCTTAGCTCCTTGCTGGCTGTCATGTGAGGCCGCCTTCTTCCCTCACCACATGGCAGCTGGCATGGACAAAGCCAAGCACGCTATCCAGCAAGCTCTCCTCTGATGTAACCTCACTGTGGAAGGGCCCTCACGGTCACAGAATGAGCTCTGCTAGCTGGAGGCAGGTTGCCAGGCTATCCCGGATCCAGGCAGAGGATTACACCCACAGATACTGAGCAACTCCATTGAAATAAGAACACAGAAACATCATTTGAAACAGAGTTGCTGTGTGGTAAAACTACAAACCAGCAGGTAAATGACAAGTGTCCTACTCAGGACACTTAACAGGTGTCTTAGACAAAACATTGCTGGGGTGGGGAGGAATATTTGGGTAGGTACTAGGGCTCAAGTACTTGGCTAAGTAGTGACCACACAGGTCTGTGCAAGCTTGCTGGCTGTGATTGCTTTCATCATCCCCAATATTTTCAAATATTATCTGCATCTGCTCGAAGCTTAGGGGGCCACACACCTGAGCCCCAAGCCTTCCCTGGACTTGGGAACAGCTGCTCTGACTGCGTATTGGAAAACTCAGCCAGCAACTGTCAATCATTGTGAGTCCTGTTTGCCTGGCCAAAAAAAAAAAAAGAAAAAAGAAGGTTGGTGGGGGGAAGGGGGGGTGGAGATAGACAGTTTGGCACCAGAAGAACAGTTCACCTGCACATCCCCTTCTCCTTCCTTGCCAGGCCGAATGCCAACCTGAATGCAAAGGTCTCCAGGTAAGGCCCTTCCCCTGCGCTAGGCTCAGCTCGGAGCTCATCCTACAGACTGCGGGTTGTGAGTTGCAGAACCCAACCTCTTCTTTTAGCCAGGGCTCTTGGTGAGGACCTGGGTCACTCTATTGTCGGGGAGTCTGTACCCCCACAGCAACTGAAAGCATCTGATTGCCAGAAACTGGGAGTTGCCCAGAACCACATCCTGTTTGGCTGCACATGGAGTCAACCAAACCAGTGCCACACCCCCCCACAGGGGCTGTGGAGGACAGACCTCAGCCACAGAGGGGCAGATCTGGGCCTAGGCCTCACTACCGGTCAGTGAGCTTAGAGAACAGAGCAAGTGACCACTGAGTGCTGAGTGTGGTTGGAGGGAGGCGTCTGGGCCCTGTGGTTTGCCTGTTCTGGCACCCAGCACTACCAGCATTTATGAATGAATAACAAAGCCTTTCAGGAGGATAAAACTGATCCTGAGTGAGATGACATGGTTGTGGGTAGCAAGAAGGAAAAACCTCATCACCTGATAGACAGGACCCTTGATTCCTGGAAGCTGGAACACGAGGAGTAAGGGTCCCTGGAAGTCCAGACATCTCTAGAAAAGCAAGCTACAAACCCACCATCTTGTCCCTCAAGAGCTACTGGCCAGAGTAGAGAATGTGAGTTTCCCATCTCCCCCCGCCCCAGTACCTGGATTTGAACTCAGGGCCTCAAGCTTGTTAGTAGGTGCTTAGACCTTGAGCCACACCCCAGCTTTCCAACCTTCATTTTGTGCTGTGCCACAATGTTCAACTTCTTCTTCTGAGATGAAGTCTAGAGAACTTCTTGCCTAAAACTGTTAGCAGGAAGCTGATCTCCACCTCCTGAGCAGCAGAGATGACATTCGTGAGCTGCTACAACGCTGCAACTGGCTGGAATGTGTCTCTTTAACACACCTCTGCATGCCCAGCGTCAAGAGTGAACAGCGAGGGAATTTAGGAAAGCCTTGTGGTGGACCTGGGGCTGGCATGTGGCTCGTGGTGTGGCCAGATCGGTGGGTCACGCCTGGGACGTTGACAATCAGAGGTTGACAAACCCCTTTGGGCATTACAATGATCACCAAGTACTCCACAGATATGATTGTGGGAGCTGTGACCTCAGGGATGACCAGGAGCCTGCTTCCTGCGGCGTTCTTCCCACAGCTCCTCTAGTTCTGACGTCACCAGGAAAGCGAAGGGGCACCGATGGTTGGAGGACAGCTCCTCAGCTGCCTGCCAGCTGCCCTGCTGCTTGGCGTCCTCACAGTCTAGCCATGGGCTGACCACCTGCATCGAAATGGGCCATTCACACTCACTCCACTTGGGGTGTGTCTGGGTGAACATGGCAGCTTTAAAGTGTCACCGTCCCACCCAAGAGGCTGCAGGTGTAGGGCAGGACAGGCCCTGGACTGCCTGGCGCTCTGGAGCCCTGCTGGACCCTGCCCCAACAGAGCCTTGGACAAGCCACAGAATTGCCCACCAGCTCCTCTTCAGCTCTAAAAAGGGCAAAAAAATGACATCCACCTTGAAAGGCTACCTCTGTGGGCAGTGAATGCAAGGCATTTAGCCGTGTGCTACCCATAGCTGATGTCATGTAGGTACACCCTAAGTCATTGGAGAGCTGGTCAGACACACACCATACCAGCTTGCTGGGTCGGAATCTGCATTGCAATGGATGTCTCTGGGTGATTCCTGTGCCCGTAAGCTCGATGGGAGAACAGCTGGGCTGGAAGACTTCAGCACCTGAGCACTAGGTCTGTAGGAGCGGGCTCCTCTCAGAGAGCCTTTGTCTAAGAAGATTAGACACCGGTGCAAGGTCGTGTGCGCACGCGCACCTTTCGGCACTGGCTCACGCATGCGTGCACACCCACTTTCGGTCCTGGGGCTGGCTCACACTCGGTGCCCCAACTCCAGCTCATGGAGCAGAAGCTCAGTGTAGCTTTGAAGTTTCATCTTTGAAGGACAGATAATCCCATCCTGTTTCTCACGCACCCACCCTGGTGGGTCTGCATTTCAGAGCAGTTTATTCTGTTTATTAAGGCACCCATTGTCCCCACCCCTCCACTGCCTTTCTCAAGTTCTCTCTGCAAAAAGATCATCTGGTGTGTGCTTAGAAGCTCCCGCCTGGTTGGGAGCGCTCCCCACTGAACGTCTGCGCCAGGGGAGAACAAAGATCCGCTGATGAGAAGAGAGGCTGAGGCCCACAGAGCACTGGGGCAGTCAAGGCGGGCTTTGCAAACCAGGGCAACCAACTGTCCAGGGTCCTCTCTCCACCCAGAAATCATCCAGAACACAACGCGATATTTTGTGGTCTTGTCTGACTAGGCTCCTCTAGGCATTCCTCCAGATGTTGCTGTGCTAAATGGCCTTGACAGTGTCCAGGGTGACCAGCCTGGGAGACCTTGGTGGTGTCCGGGGGACTGGCTCAATATTTCCCAAGCCCCCCATTGGCTGGGAGATCTGGGAGATGTCTGGTGTTTCTCACAGTCCCACTGGGTAGACACCACAGAGGGGAAGGGACAACACACTGTTGTTACCCTGTCATGACCAATATCACCTCACTGTTGGTGGTGACCCTGCTCACCTGCCCACCTTCTTCAGTCCTCTTGTCTCCTGTGTCCACTGTCAGCCACAGGTGAGCAAATGCAAGCCACTGTATTTATTACAAAACAAGCACAGGCCCAAGAGTCACAGGAAACTGTGAGAGAGACCTTCAGCCCTAGCACCTGCACTGACACCCCCGCACCCTGAGACTGTAAGCACTCGGCCACTCTAAACTACTGATGGGCTATAAGCTCGATGGAGGGTAAACTCTGAATGGCTCAATAAAGGGATAAAGGCAATGAGCTGGCCTGTAGTTACTAGAAAGCCATTTCTAGAAAAGAACCAAGAATCCAAGGTCAAGCAAGCCCTTTCTGCCATCTGGCCAAGTAGGCGGTTTTGGCTGACATCATCCTTGGTAACGGACACTATCAGGGATGGACAGTTCACTGACAGTGGCCTCTCTCGAGTCTCGGGCCATCCTGTGCAGGGGTCACTGGTTAAAAACTGAGGCCCCTGTTCCTAGAAGATACAGCCATCCACACAGCATCCAGGCACTAAGCTCAGCCACAGGCCCCTGGGCTCTGGGGGGTTGAGGCTCAGAGCACTGAGAATGGTTTCTGTGGGATGAAGAAGACCCAAGGATCAGGGAGCAGGGAGGACACACCTCCCAAATGATCGGGGAAGCCAGTGGGCAGGCGAATAAGGTTGAATGGCTCTGGGACAAACTACTTCTGTGCAATTTTTTGCCCTCAAATTGCTTGGTGTCTCAGTTTCCCTATAGGGTCCAATAGTGTCTGCCTGTTTCAAAGGTGAGACTATAGAATTAGGGAGTCCTGAGGCACAGTAAATAAAGTTTTTCAGGTTGTGGACACCACCTGATACCACCATCAGTGATACCACACTTCGATGCAGCCCGATTTCCAGACTCCAGGCCTGTTGCCTGGGCCTGGCATGTCCACACGCAGGAGCTCCAGGCAGAGCCCTTGATCTTCCAAGCTACCCACTGCTGCCACTGAGGTCACAGAGACGGAAACCGGATCAGTTTCAGGGTAACAATTCAGGCCACAAAAACACCTGCCTTCCATGGGGCTCCCCTAAAGAATATTCGATTCCTGAGCCAGACTGAGTCAGAGAAGCTCATTTCACACCCCCTTCTCTTCCAGTTCACGGAACCCGGCAATAGGCACGGGTCATGGCGAGCTCGAGGGGACGGGATGGGGACTGATGCCAGGTGGAGCTCCCACACTGTTCCGGTTGGGGTGTTTCACAATGATCCCTGTTACAAATCGCCCGTGTCCTACACGGGCAGGACCTGCAGGAGTGAAACTGGAGCTACGTCTACCCCACATGTGAACACAGACCAGTCTGGGTTCCTTCCTCCTCCCAGCCCAGCCAGGACAGCTGGAAGGGCGGGTGGCAACACACTTGTCACTATATAACGCAGTGAGGGATGGAGCCCCCCCACCCCCGGCAAGGCCGCTGACCCCCAAGCCAAGAGCAGAAGTACCGAGTCGGGAGCTCACATCCCACGGGCTCCTATGGGCTTCCAAGCAGGCCCCACACAACCAGGGGTGGTGCCCAGATATTTCTATCTGCCCCAGGGCAGCCTGTCCACAGAACAGTTCATCCCTTCTGTGCCACTCACTGTAACACTTTCAGTGGCAGCAGAAGGGACTGAGGTCATGACCTTCAAGAGTCTCTGAGTGTCCTCAGAGGAAAAAGGGCTGGGAAAGTTCTGCCCGGTGCAGGGAGCCCCGCAGACCTGAGGACCCGAGGAACAGATGGAGAGTGGTTAAAAAGGGGACCCGATCTCACAGCTTTGGATAAGCAGCTTCACTTTGGGGGTGTCCAGTGAGGTGCCAGGACAGGGAAGTGGTAGGCCACACGGGACGGAGAAGGCTGTACCTGGACTGGCAGAATCAGCCCCAGGAATGCCAGGCTGGTTCCCAGGGGACGCTGGGGAGAGGGGCATGGCCGGCTGGCTTTCCATTTCTACGGTTCTGGAAGGTTACAAACACATCCGTTGTTCCTATAATAAAAAGCGCCTGAAAAATTAGAAAAAAATGGGAAATGATACTGTTCGAGACGCCGTGCCCTGGCGGGGGCCTCTGCGCTGTCCTGCTCAGCCTCAGCTGGGAACCAAGGCCAAGGCTGGGGCTCCAGACCAACCGAGGGCCCACCAATCCACAAGGGGAGGGAACTGAGCAGTGTTTTCAGTCCTTCCGTGTAAAGGTCCGAGACCAAGATGTCTAAAATAGACAAGGCTCCTTTGAATTCAGGAGGCTACCCGGTAATGCTCAGCGTCAACATGTATGGGCAGTGTCAGCCGGACTTAGGACTGAAGTGGGAGCGCGGGGCTTGCAGGGGGTGAGTGACACCTGTCTGGGTGCCGAGGGCAGGAGGAAGGCCCAGGGAGCACTGGTGCTGTGAGGGGCCACACAGGTTCTACCCAGTGGCTGCAGGTGGAGAAGTAATGCCGGAAGTCCAGCTTGCACACTCAGGAACACCATCCAAAAAGGTTGGCTTCATTCTGAGACACCAGGGGGCCACGGACACGCGCCAGTCAGGAAGAGGGACCATCAGAGCTGTACTCAGCAGTTCTTGGAAAGGACAAAGGCACTCTCTGAGTGCTGTCCAGCAGGGTGTGGGCGGGCAGGCTTGCGGGGTGAATGGGTGGATGGGAAGCAGGAGACAAAGCAGGAGGGGTTTGTGTGCCTCAAAGCCACACACTGGCCGTCCTGGCACACCTGGGGGTCCCCCGGGGAAGGTCTTGTGCCACGAGGCCCACCGGCAACCCATGGTGACACCACCTCCACGCCTTGAGAGAGGGCTGTGAACACTGAGGCAGAGAGACAGACAGACTCTGGTCATACCCCAAACTACCCAAAACAGAGCCGCACGCACACAAAATCAAAACCATACACAAAACACCACGAAAGCCCAGCAAATTAGGTAGCTTCACCAACAGTAACAACAAAGGTCTAGCAACACTGGCAGCTAGGACAATACCAGATGAAAATGCCAACTGTTCCCAGGGCCACCAGGAAGAGCAGAGACAAGAGACCCCCGCCCTGGGCTTAGGTAAGTATGCATGTTCTCCTGGCTTAAAGGCAACATCCATGTGGCCCGGAAACATAGCGACCGGTCTACCTTCTAAATCAGCAAGAAGGTTCCATCTGTAGTCTCAACATTTGGGCCATCAGCCTGAGTTACACAGGGAGACATTGGCTCAAAGAAAAAAAAAATCCTATGTAGAAGGAGTGTGATAAAGTGAGCGGTGTGTATCATTACCCTAAATGTGAAAAATCTAGCAAGGAGAGTTTTAAGTGTAGAGTGAGAGAACAAACAGTTCAACTAAAACAAAAATAACCCAGCAAGAGCAACGATAAAGGAGGATCAGGAAGAGCAAAAACAGACGAGGACATCAAGCACATGGGAGGATTTTAGTATTGAAGAAATTATATGGCAAGGAAACCAGTAAGAAGGAGGAAACTTGGTATAGTGTGCCCCCACTGAAAACAAGGAAGCTGGTCACGTGAGGCCAGTTGCTTGGACCTGGGGCCAGTGACAAATCGCCAGGCATATGGGGCCTGAAACATGGCAGAGTTAACGTCTTAATTCAGTCGATCAGTATCAAATTACTGCTTCCTGAGTACCAGTACACCAGAGTATCCTAAGCCGAAGAGAATGTCAATGAATTCCCCATTAAAAAAAACCATACAGGACCCCACCTGGCCCCAACACAGTACTAAGAATTAACTGGAAAACAAGCGAGGGTAAACTGGAAAAGTAAGTCTCTTGATTGGAAGGGACATTAGAATAAGAAATAAGGCCTTCTCCAGTGGAAGGAACGCCACCACCTAGCCCTAGGAACTCAGAAGAATCCAGTCTCCTCATCGCATGGTTCTACTGACCTGGCTCCTTCCCAATAGGCCCTCTGAAAGGGGCTTAAACTTCCAAAGGAGAGATCTAGAATGTTCCATCGGCCCTTATCGCTCTGCCAACTTGAGTCTCTGACCATCTGGTGAACATTCCATCAGCTCAAGATCCAGCCGGGCGGGCAGGCCAGCGCACAGCCTCTTCACCTGGGCCGGGAAGGGCTGGGCTTCTGCCCAAATGACAGGGGCCCCGCAGGCACGCTGGCCCATCAGCGTGGGGAGCTTCTTGCGTGGGGCTAATCAGAGAAGGACCACCTGGAGATGTCTGAAAGCAGGCTGCTTAGAATACAAATCCATCTCTGAAATACTTACCAGGCAGGGCAGTAAGGGTCTGGACTAGGCCATCGCCACCAATGGCTGCTGCCATTGGACTGCCTGTGTGGGACTGGCCTATCCCTACCAGACTCTACCCACCAGCCATCACTGAGCCACTGTCATGTCTCACCTGAGACCCTGGGTTCCCACCTCCCACAGCACTGCTTGGGCTGGCTAGCAGCACCTGGGTTGCTGTGGACTTTGAAGAACTGAGGCCCCGTGTGGAGCAGAACAGGATACTGGTGAAGGACTCCAACCCACGCCGCTGCAGGGAGCAGCTCTGATGAGTCCCCTAATGGTGTGTGGCGAAATGCTAAGGACACTCATCAGCCAGTGCTCCTGAGGGCATTATTATCACCATCCTCCTGAGCACGAGGGCTATGTGCCCTGTGTGAACATCCAACAAGATCAGCGATGAGGGAGGGAACCTCATGAGCACAGGGTTAACACTTCCCGTGTTACATGTGTGTTAACACTTCCACTGCCACCTGTGATGCTGCCTTAATTAAGCAACATTTCCATTCTCTGCCCACACAGGACTACCTGCTATGCATGAAAATGGCTTTGTTTCTCCAGTTTCCCAGAACTCTTAGAATTCACAGGGAGAGAAGGAAATGGAAATTGTATCCAATGCTCAGGGATCCTCAGAAACAGGATGTGAAAGCGTCATAAAAAATTAAACACAAGGCCCAGGTGTCTTGGGCTGTAACCTGGGTTAACCACCCTGCCCGGTGTAGTTAGACAGCAACACTGTGTCCACCGCACGGCCAGGGTCCCCTGGGCTGCAGCTTCGTTCTGAATAAAACGTCAACAATACCATTTACCTCGGGAGTGTGACTGAGGGAGACACACGTCACAGATCCGGCCAGAGGAACAGCCTGTGGGCCTCTGCAAACACTGCTTTGGCTTCCCTCACCCTCTTCCCTGCCAACATTGAAGATGTACAATTTGCTTAGCTTCCTCAAAGACGAGGAGAGAAGAGGGTGTGCGCCACCTCTCTCCACCCAATCTCACCCACCTAAAACTGTGACTTGGGGGCATTCCTCCATAAGGACACCTACAAGTTCAGCAGTGTCACCTACTTGCAATTCCCAGCAGTACAGGGTCAAGGAAAAAATACCACTACCCCCCGGTTACATATTCAAAGTCACGGGTGCACACGCGTTTCCCAGAAGGTCCAACTCACAACCTTCTTTGTGAATTTCTGTTTTGTTCGGAATGTGCGCTATCACCTGTTAGGCAGCCTCCTGGCATGGTGGTCACTGTGGGAATCTCCGCTGCCTTTCCCATTTTCCTGCCAAATAACCTGTCTTCCTCCCAGGGTACCAAACAGATTGCCTACTTAACAAGCAGCCAATTTCCAGACGATTTCACTAATGGTAAAAGAGGAAGAAAAAAAACACAAAACCAACCAGTGCTTATGACATCATTTTCCGACTCTTGTTTCCTCTGGCCTCTGAAAATGTAATGGCTGTACTCTGGGCATGCTGAGGACGGCTGGGTTTCTTCCTGGAGAAGGCTAAGGTCATAAGACTAGCTGGTTTAACATGGCTTCAACAGACGTCTCTCTGGCGGGTAGGAAGCCACACGTTCACCCTAGTGTGTGTGGATCCAAAGGGGATAACCGTCTGACTGGTCAGCCCCAAACACCAGCAAGTGAACAAGAACATCCTAGACACAGAGATACTGCTCCACCAGGGCGAGACAGCCAGGTACCCAGGGAAACTGGTTTCTGATGGGCAAAGAAAGGTGGGAGAGGTGTATGATGGCAGATGTGGTATGAGCTCCAAAGTCAGGGGTGGGAGGCATGGCTCAGTTGGTAGCGGTCTCTTTCTGGGATGTACAAATGTGGCAGCTCCTTTACCGGTCCAAGTGTTAGCTTCGTTTCGGGAATGCCTTTGTGGAATTAAAAGTAACTCTGAAGAACTCTGAAGTACAGAGTGGTCATCTGACCAGCGGCTGGTTGCATGAGAGTCTCATGACAGCCTGGCGGGGAAGTACTACCTGGTGGCACTTCTGTGGGGTCATGGGAGGCCGGGAGGGGAGCCCAGGCTGTGCGGAAGGGAGCCAGGGCGAGGGTGGTGTGCTGAGTCATGCCCCCACCCCTCCCCAGGCCACATCACCCTCTGAGCAGGTCACCTTCTGGCAAGATTGGCCATGTCACCCCCTGGGCTGGTGGCCTCCTGGGGAGCTCACCCCCTGGGGAGCTCACCTCTGGCTCTCCAGTTATATACAGACTCCTAAAAATTCCCCATATCCTTGGGTGAAAGTTTAAAGTAGATCAAAGGTACGAGAGGCCTGTCTGGTGCAGCTGCCGGCCTGCATGTCCTTCCCAGCTGAGAGCTGGTGCCACCCTGCTAAGGTGACAGGGCTCTTTAGCCACCCGTCTGCAACCCAACCTCATGCTGCCCCCAAACTCCCCACCTTGTACACCCAACCTGGGCATCCTGACCTGCCTGTCTCTTCGATGGGGAGCCTGCCCTGGGGTCCCCAGGACACTCCTGAGAACCCTGTCTTCCCCGTGGGCTTTTACACCCTCTCTGCATTGGGCAAAAGCCCTGAGCCTGTCTCTGGTGTCTTGTGACCTCTTCCGCTCAAAGCCAAATGATGAATGAGTTAAACCCAGCCAGTTACAAAAGACAGCAGATCCTCAGAGCCTCCGAACTCTAAACCTGGTGCTGGGCGTGCCTGGCTAATGGACAGCACAAATGAGCACTAGTGAGCACTAATGAGGGGTTCTGGCAGGGCCAGTCCCCGTCCTGACTGGGGTTTTACAAGGCCCCCAACACGCTGAGGACGACTCACTGAAATGGAGTGCCAAGCCATCCCAGAAAATAGTCCACTCACAAATTAGTTCTCCTCCCCTTGCCAGGAGGAGAAGTCCTGAGACACGGAGCCAGTCAGAACTTTCTCTTCATGAGCTTGGAGGTTCTAGACACCAAGTCTGGGCCACTCCCAGTCCCCTATCAGGCTGCAGTCCATCTGTTCACAGCTGACAAAGCGACAGCTGACAAAAGCCCCTGGCCTCATGAGGTGACCCTGGAGAAGTAAGGGGAGCAGGCATCAAACACCTCCCTACATAAGCACATCCTCACCACGGAGAGCATTAGGCACCGAGTAACAGAATGAGCCCTCAAAGGGGGCCACCAGGAGGCTGGTCTCTCAGCTGGCTACGTTTATGTGATGGAGCAGAAACTCCCCACAAAGCACCTCAAAGGTGCTTTTCTGAGAAGCAATTATACAACTTTTTATAGAGATTTGGGGCACAATAAAAGTAAGACTCACTCCAAGGAGAAGCATAGATTGAAAGATGTTATGTAAATGCATCTAAGATGCTCACTGCAGTGTCCTCTATCATTTCAAATGAACCAGGGAGCTGTCTAGTCATGGGACTTGCTAAATAAACAGAGGAGATACTTGTGCAAGTCTGATTTTTAAAGTGAGGATGAAAATCTGTACTTATTAATCTGAGAATGTTACTCGTAGATAAAAGCCATTTTTGAAGCATTCACTGAACAAATATAATGCTTGCTAAAAAAAAATAATAAATTACTAGCCAGGTACCCGTGGCTCACACCTGTAATCCTAGTTACTCAGGAGGCTGAGATCTGATGATCATGGTTCAAAGCCAGCCCAACAAGAAAGCCCTGAAGACTTTTATCTTCAATTAACCAGCAGAAAGCTAGGGTGCTAGCCTTGGGCACAAAAGCTCAGGAACAGCACCCAGGCGCAGGGGTGTGCACACACACGCTCACACGCACATACACACATTCACTGATGCCCTCTCTTTATGTTGCGGCCTCTGCTTGGCAAGTTTACATGTGGCAATATCAGGAAATAAAACTCACACAAAAACACTCACAGCTTAGTTATCCTGGATGGAAGTCCGCTGCTGTCAACTTTTCTTCCCTTTCACATTTTCTCATTTTCTTTTTGGAAGTACTGGGGTTTGAACTCAGGGTCCAGCAAGTGACACACACTTAAGCCAACCTACAGCCCTCCTTGAATGTTTTCATATGTTTCTAAAAATGTATATAGTTATTAGGAAGTTATGAAAATAACAGTTTGGCATTGGCTAGAAAAAATAAAATGCACATGCAATTATTTGAATAACAAAAAAACCTTTAGTGAAAAGTATTTCTTATAAGAAAAAAGAAGAAAAGAAAAAAAATCACAAGGAACTGTTCCCTCTAGAATCCATCTATCTATAAAGTATCAGGGAGGGGAGTCAGGGGGAGGGGAGGGCGCTTTCCCGGGACAGCAGTGACCTGGGCAGCATGCTGCTGGCCTTTCCTGACACACTCCACCACTCGCATCTCTCCCTCCTCCTCTTCCAAGATTCCGATAGAGGGCAAAGCAAACATGCCTGCTTTATGAAGGTTGGCAGAATGTCCTGTCCATAGCCAGCACAACCCCCTGGCTGACCACCCTCCCTGTCCAGGTCACGCCGTGACCAGAGGTCATTTCCCTGACCACAAAAGCACTCTTATTTATTTATTCAGCCTTCAAGAATAAACTAGAGGATACACAACACTCAAAAGAGCTACAAGTCCTGAAGAACTAACCCCACACTGACACACAGGGAGCCTTGTGGGGACATTAATGGGATCTCCCAACTGCAGAAGATCAGGCTGATGATCACCATGCTACAGACTCAGAAGCTGAGCTCACTGTCCACACAGAAGGCTCACATCTGCGGGTGGGGTGTGGAGCTGGGAAACTCTTCTGAGCTGTGACATCCCCCAAATGAAAAATGCAACAGCCCTCACAAAAGGGCCATTGGAGAGGCCACTGGGAAAAGGAGGTCTCACATTCCAGCTATTGTTCCGACAAGGGCCTGGTCCACACAAGCGGGCAGACAGAAGACCTGAGAGGCGCTTGCTTCCTGAGCAAGACAACTTTCGGTTGTGCAAGCCAAGCCGGCCCGTTTCCTATTTGAATGACCACTGAAGTGTCGTGAAGCCTGCCAGCAGAGAAAACCCAATAAACATAGGGATACTCTGAAACCACAGGAAAGCGCCTACATTAAAAGGTGCAACTTCTGGGCTGGGAAGGTGGCTCAGTGGTAGAGCGCTTGCCTTGCATGCCTGAGGCCCTGGGTTCGATTCCTCAGCACCACATAAGCAAAAAGAAAAAAAGCCGGAAGTGGCACTGTGGCTCAAGTGGTAGAGCACTAGCTTTGAGCTGAAGAGCTGAGGGACAGAGCCCAGGCCCAGAGTTCAGACCCCACGACCGGACCCAAAAAAAAATAGGTGCAACTTCTTCACCTGAGTGTCATGTCTGTCTCCAGAAGGGTGACACGGCCTTTCCCCTGACTGGAGTCATGCAGCCACAGGTGGTTCTGATGGAACATAAGCAAACCTGTGGCAGGCGCAACAGAGACCAGCTGGGGAAGGGTTAGCTTGGTGCTGGCTCTCCTGATGTCACCACAGCTGGTCCCCACCATGAACGGATGAGGAGGCTAGTTCCCTGACCCCAGACCATGCCAGTGAACGGGCCAACAGCTCTAGTGCCAGCCAGGAACACAGCATTCCTCTTTCAAACACCTTGAATCCAGATTTCTGAACCAGGAGGGAAAAGCAGAAAAAAACCTTTGAGAGAGGATGTGTAGGAGGCAGCAGAGGAGAGCAAGCAGACGGCAGCGCTAAGACCATCAGCACTGCACGCCAGTGACCACCGACCCAGCACCAGCTCCCCGACTGCATGGATTGTTCACATGCTCCAAGCAATTATTTCCAGTTAGATCTGAGCACAATACTGTATCTGTCACTTATGTGTGGGATACACATACACACACACACACACACACACACACACACACAAATATCTGACACCACGGTCGATCAAGGCCACATTTCTTAGGGGATTTTCAAATATGCGGTTTCAGGATATTCCATTCACCTCTTTGTATCGGAAAGCTATTAAAAATTCAAACCCTTTTACAAAGGGCAATAGCGTACATAAAATGGGTAAACAAAGGCAAGGGAAGTCTGCCTGTCTGCATTAAAAATTAAATCGCATACAAATTTGGGATGGCCACTTGACAGCATTTTATAAGTATGCTGATTATTATTCATAAGCCAGAATTCTTAATGCTAGAAATTACTCTGGTCATATATTGCAAGTTTTAAGCTGTCAAGATGCTTAAGAAGAGAATATTATAGTAGTCACTAGGTGTTACATGAAGTCACCACCCTGCTTTTTCCTGGCCAGCCTCTCCCTCCCTCCCTCCCTCCTTCCCGCCTTCTCCCTCTCTCTAAACATGCTGTGGCTGAAGGCCTACTGTGCGCATAGAGGGTACATAGAGATGCAATCATCTCAGGAAGCACTTGTCTAGGACAACAGATGGGTGGGAGGCTGGACAGAGGCAGACACTGGGCGCAGGGCAGCCCCTGACCTTGGGATGGGATGCAGCATGGCTCAGCTGGGCATCCCAGGAACTCTGTCCCAGGAACAAACAAGTCCCTTGTCAGCAGGCCTCCAACCAAGGCTGCAGACAGTTGGAGTAGGCTTCCACCAGCTTCCCCTGCTGCCCTCTCCTCCTGTTCCTGCTGCCGCTCTCCTCCACCTCCCTTGCTCCCTCACTCCTACTACCTCGTCACCTCCGTAGGCCCCCATGAGGACTCCTGGCCCCCAGAATGCCAGATCCTCTCACCCAGCTGTGGCCTGGACCATCCATCTGTACATTCTCAAATGATAATGTATTTCTTTCACCACACAGCCTCTCCCAAGTGGCCTCCACTGTGCTGTGCTTTCTTCTAGAAGCTTCCCTGCTACCTCAGTGACGTGGCTCTTACAAGCCAAGCCAGAGGCTTCCAGTCCTCCATTCCCCAGCCCTGTCTTGTTTCCATGCAGCGCTTAGCACCTCCCACCCCCAGACATCTCCTCATTGGCTTTGGGCACACAGTATCTGCTTCCTCATCCACAGATGCTCCTGCCTGGCAGCCCTCGGACCCTGCCCCACTTCAGGGAGGAAGATGGAACCAGAGGCCTGGCCAGCTCCTGCTTTTGGCACTAAATTTTTTGTACTGAGCTCCTCCTCACAGGCTCCAAATCTGAGGAGACGCCTGGCCAGCCCTCTCACTGGCGGTCCTTCCCTGGCCTGCACACATGGCCCTTCCCGAAGCCCTTTCCTGACGCAGGCCGACGGCTGATGGACACTTTACTCCCCCTTGTTCTCACGCTATTAAATACACTGCTAAGTATGACAAAGGGAAGTATAAGCTGCTCCTGTGTGTCCCCAGCCCAAGGACCCTTACCATCCTCAGTCACAGCCCTTGAGTCCTACAATTTCTTCACTCTGACACCAGGGAGCCCCCTGGTCTTCCCCTTCCTCTCTTTGTTCACCCTCCAAAGTCAGCTCATCCCCATCCCCATCTCCACCTCCGTCTATCTGCCCAACTCCTTCTACACCAGCAGGAATAGCCAAAGCCAAGCAAGGAAACGTCAACCCCACCCCTGGAGGACCCCAACCACTGCGGCTGGGACGCTGGCCTTTCCCAGGACGCCAGCCTGCGTCAGGCACTCACCTTCTGCAGAAGGGGAGACCTCAACATCGCAAGCTCCAAGTCAAGGTCGGCATGCCAAGCCATGCGCTGCCCTACGCTCTACCACCCCAAGCCCTCCTCACACAAACATCACCACAGCAGTGGCACTCCGCCCCAGGCTCACCTAAGCATGTCTGGGGAGCTTTGAAAAGCTAGAACTGCGGAGACTCATATACCGAGGGATTCTGCTTTAACCATATCCAGGAGGTCAGGTTTTAAGCTGGAGCTCTGAAGCCTTCCTGCTGGCCAAATCAGTTTACTCAGTGACACCTGACCCCTGGCGCAATGCTGCTCCCAGCAGACCCAGCCCAAGTGAAGTCAGGCGGCTATTTTGTTATCACAACATGGGGGGCTGGCTGGAGTCTCAGCACAGTGGAAAGTGGGATGGACGCCCCCTCCCCCACCCTCAGCTTCCCCCAATTGTTAAACATGTAGGAAGGCTGCCAGCCCTAAGGTTAGTTTAAATCCCACCTGGGTGGGAGTGTTTACACCACAGACACGGGCAGGTGGCACCATCTGGGCTCTTTGTTTCTCTCCTCCCAAGTAAGTCCCAAGCCCACACCTGGCTAGGGGCCTCCTACACAGGGCTGGAAAAGCACCTTTCAAGACTTCAGGAGGTCCCAGAGTCTGAAGGATGGCCATGGGGAGAAGAGAGGGTAAGAATTTCCAATCAGAAAATCCTTTCAAAGAAAGGATTCTTTTCTATCTATCTGTTCAGAGTTGGGCTAGCAGGCCTCAGAGACAGGCTTTTATTGAGCAGATAAGAATAATCACATTAGTATGTCATTTCTTAATTGATTTTGAAGGGGAATTTACTTAGCAGCCTTCCTAGAATCTTATTCTAGTGACCTCATCAACCCAGCCCCCGCCCCACGTACATGGGCAGACTTCAGACCAGATATCGGGTTATCCCAACTTTGGACTCAGTTTTCCAAATACACCAGGCTTCCCCCAGCGGAAAGATGGGGCCTGGGCTCCTGCTCAGAAAAGGAAGGCACACACTGACGGCCACCCATTAGGCTGAGAAGGTTCTGCAGGCATTTGATGATGTCTCACCCACCCAGTACCAGCTATTTCCTAATTGTGCAAGAGACAAGACAGCACACTGCTATTTCCATGTCCTTGTTCTAAGGCTGCCCAGAACACATGACTTGAGAGCATTTGTTTCTTTAATTTCAGCATGTGGAGAGGTGTGACCAAGGGCTCTGGACTCCACAGATCCAGGTTCAAACCCCAGCTCAAGTATGCACTACACTATTGGGGTGGAGGGAGAATTCGCCTACATTCTTCCCTGGGAAAATGAAACTTTCATGGTCAGAAAGTATGCCCATAGGGGCGCCCTGGGGTTGTGGGAGCTCTCGGCCAGAGATGCCTACTTCTACTCCTTCAGGCATCCAGATATGAGTCCCGGTCCCCAACAGCTGTATGGGTTTAGTGGGTGGGAGGTGTGGTTCACCTGGCAGGTGGGTGGGAGACTGGCTGATCTTGAATTAGGGATTTCACAATCCCCATTCTCAAAGCCCATCCCGCCACAACTCTTCACTGCTACCTGGTCTCTAACAGTGACTGCTCTGGTCTCCTCCCAGGAGTGGGTCCCAGGGCCTCCAGGGCAGTTATGTAACCCACGGTTGCCCCAGGGGCCCAAGAATAGCTGGCCAAGACTTCCAGGAGGAGTCTGAGTGGTGGCTTCGTTGTTCCTGGGAGCCCAGGCGGGGCTCGGTGAGTTACTTTTCAGTCATCCCTGCAAAGGGCGGTAGTGGAGGTGGGCCTTGTTCAAGGAGCCAGGGGAGCCAGGACCCAACTGCGCCCCCTTTTGCAAGCTCCTGTAAACAGGATGGCCCAAGGCTTTGAGCTCACTCCCAGTAAAATCTGGGCATCTGTTCTGTGACCTTCCCCCCAGGGCAGCCAAGGTCTGGTGTCTGTCTTCAGGGCCTTGGGGCATGTCCCAGGGGTAGGATGCCAATTCTCTGAAGAAAAAAAAATACAGCAAAGTCCCAAGCAGGTGTTGAATCTGAAACTAACAAAGCGAAGGGAATCTGCAGGGCTGGCTGCTGGCGTTTGGTATCTCAAACAGCGAATTACACTGGTGAGCTCAGGGCCCCAGATCAGGTCAGCAAGGGCTGCCTGAGGTAGTGCCTTACCTGATTCCAGGGAAGATGTTGGCTTCCACCCAAGGAAAGCACATACAGGGCAGTTTCAGTTTCGGGGAACCTGGGTGGGGGTGTTACTTGGCCAAGATCAGAGGATTTAAACCCAGGGGGCAGCCCACAACCCCGGAAAACCCATTCCCCACTCATTTACATATCTTATTATCAGACTAGAAACCAGCATGAGAAAAAGAAGAAAGTCTATTCAAGCAGTCCACAGGGAAGTCATTCCAGACTGCTGGATTAGTAAACAGCAAAGGAGAAATTCCAGCATGGTTCCGCAGCTTCCTCCCTCCACCCAGAAACTGAAGAACAGGACACAAGCTGAAGAGGGCCCAGGCAAGGATACCTTTATCACCAATCCATCCAACACACTTTCTGCGCCCTTGCAAACCTCAGGCCTGACCACCAACCACATCCAAGTGTTGGTGGAAGGGACAGTAAGAATGGAAATTATGGAAGAGTGACTGACTAGTGAAGGAAAGAGGATCTTCCACCCTGGGTCTGAGAAGGGGGGGGGGGGGGGGAGGACAAACAGCAGCTTGCTGTGCTGTGAAGCCCAGCATGGGCACAAAGCACCAGGAATTAGCCAAACCTATGGGGTCTCTACTAATTGTTTTTAGGAACCAGCAACATGGTGCCTGAACCTCAGGACAACAGGAAAACACCAAAAGCCCACAGAGGCAGCAGCCTCCTAGCCAGTCATTGTTCATTGAGTAAACATGTGAGCATAAAACAAATAAGGGGAAACCAGGTCGTTTGCTGCTGGTATCCCCTCGTGGATAGAGGGGGTCTGGGTGGGCTTTCCACACAGGTGGAAAGCAGGGGAGTGGGGGCTCGAAACCCCCCGCACCACCCCCTCCAGGTCCCACATTGGGGATTCAGCCTGTGCGAACCGGAGAATGGGAATATTTTCCTCCCGGGGTCTGCTTGTTCTTCAGCAGCCTTTCCACCGGGATGACTGCACAGAACAGCAAAACGCTCTCCACCAGCACCTGAAGTGGGGCAGCTGCAGTCCACCCAGGGCCATCCAAACGCTCTGCAAACCACCCATTAATTTTTACGGTGGCCCGAGGAGCAGCTGGAGAGCCAGGACCATCGGTTTTACAAGGCAAAGAACCAGACCCCCCTTCTCTTCCCCCCACCGAAGCCCACTTTTTTGTCTGAGAGCACCCCCAGACACGGAGATGTCCACCAGGAGCACACGCCCGCACGGAAAGCTAGATGAATAACACAAACTTTGGATCTGGGAGACGGCGAAGTTTCTCCAAGGAGGAAGGAGAGCGGGTGGCACCGAAGGCTTTCGGCAGATGGAGCCAGAAGTGAGTTGGGGCGACGCGGCTGGGACCTCGGGGCGGTGAACCGGAGGCGGGGAAGGGTCGCCGGCTCCGGGGCTGGGGATCGCCCGGGCTTTCCGCTCTGGGCACAAGCGGCACCAACACAAGTTAGGCCAACTCGGGGCTGATCGGCCACGCCGAGGCGGTCGGCTGCACCCGCACGGGAAGGAGAGAGGGGGGAAATCCCATCTCACCGGGGCCGAGGAGCCGCAC
>NW_012267217.1:65041267-65068232 GCF_000151885.1 Dipodomys ordii | reverse complement strand
GCCCGCGAGGTGGAGCGGCGGGCGCGGGCTGGGTGCTCCCTCGAGGGGCGGGGCCTCAGGCGAGGGCGTGGCCTCTGGAGGGGGCGTGGCTTATGGAGATAAAGGCGGAGGCTTAGTGCTGGCGGGCGCAGGGGCGGGCCTATTGAGCGGAGGGGCGGGGCGGGGCCGCGGCTGGGCCAATAGGGTGGCGCCGCTGCGCCCCCATCCCTGGCGGGGTTCGCCTCTCGCCTCCTCCCCTTTCTCCCTCAGTTGGCGGGGAGGAGACGTGAAGCCGGAGGAGGACTTCCCGCGCCGCGGCGGGGCGGGCCGCACGTGGTCCTCGTGCTCTTCCCGGGACGCGCGTTCCGCCGGGCTCGGGCCGGAGCTGGAGGCGGGGAGGGGGCGACCCTCCGCCCGCCCGGCTGCTCACGGGAGCCCCGGTCACCGGAAGGTGGCCTCGGGCCCAGAAGCGGAACTGAGCCCCCTCGTGGTCCTTGAGGGCTGGGCGCACGGACGTCGAGCCGGCGCTCACCAGCGGCAGACGCCAGCGCCCCGTCACCGCCGACCCCTGCGTGCGGGTGTGAGTCCGAGCTCAGATCGGGGTGTCCCGTCCCCCACGGTGACAGCCCCCCCGTGGGGCCTGCTGCCCGGCGCCTTGGGCCGGCACTGGACTTGAGGACTCTGCGTCTCCGCTGTGAAACCCGCGGGATTTCCAGAGAGAGACCCAGGGCCGAGAGGAGCCACGGGAGCAGAAGGAGAAGCTCGGGCACAGTACCCAGGCCTTGGGGACAGCGCTATTGCGGCCTCTGACGTAGTGTGTGTGCGTGCTGTGTGCGTGCCAGTGACCTCTGACGTAGTGTGTGCACGTGCGCACGTGCATGTGTGTGCTTGCCAGTGGCCTCTGACGTAGTGTGCGTGCGTGCGCATGCGCGCAAGTGCCAGTCTTAGAGCTTGAACTCGGCCTGGGCACTGTCCCTGAGCAGTTTTGCTCAAGGCTAGCTCTCTACCGCTGGAGCCACAGCTCTAGGTTCAGCTTTTCGGTCGTTGATTGGAAATCAAAATTCCCACGGACTTTACTGCCCGGGCTGGTTTCGAACCATGTTCCTTCGATGGAAGCCTCCTGAGTAGCCAGGATGACAGGCGTGAGCCACCAGTGCCTGGCTGGACTCAGCCTCTTAGAAACTCAAAATTATAAGTATGTTTTTTCAAGCAGGAAAAAGAGCTGATGAGACAGCCCCAAGACCATGAACCTCCTGCTGCTGATGAGATGGGCTTGGCACAGACCCTTGAGTGTGAGCCCTGCTCTGCAGATTCTCAGGTAGCAGAAGAGCTTGGGTAGGTTTGTCAGCATGGCGCTTTTGTTAATAAATCCAGCAATAGTTCTGTCCATCGAGCCCCTGCAACCAAAGACCCTTTCTAGAGGCTTCACAAAGGAAGTCAAACACTCTCTAAAACAGCAGGGAGCTGTTGGCCAAGACTGCATGAGCAGGTGACTCATCCCATCTTGAACCCTGCAAACACCAGTACAGCATGACCGTCTGTCACCTACAAAACCCACTTCTCCTGGAGGACTGTTATGAGGACAGCTCTCTATGTATAAAGGAGCTCTAGATTATGAAGTAAGAAAATCATGACTTTTAGGGAAGTGAAATCAATAATGACCCCAAAGACCCAGAAACAGAGTGAAAATATGCAAAACAGTGAAAGAGGCAAAAGGGAGCCTCAAATATCCAGTACTTGGTATTTTTCTAATGGAAGCTACACCAGAAATTGATCTGTATGCGTGTAGGGAACTTTAGATTTCCAGTCTTCCACTTCAGATCTGCTACTGTCAAAACTTGGTCTTAAATCACCTCCTACCGCTGCCTATCCATCCTCCAGCCAGCAGGAGGGAGGAAGAATGAAGAGAAATAGGTTGCATTGCTACTGATGGACTTTGTGTCTGCAATAAATGTCCTTCTTCCTAAAAGGAAGAGTCAAGAAGTCATCCATTGAGCCTATGTGCAGAACAACCCATCTGTCTTGTTTCTTTTCATCTGAAAACATATTTACATTGTTCATAGAAGAAATGTTTTGAGTGTGAAGTTATACTTACAGCAACCTATTTGAAGTCATCATTTATCATTTGCTAATTACTGTCAAAAACCTGCTGTGATTTTTTAAAACAACAAAACAAAAACAGAAAAGCAAGCGTAGCAGTTTAGTTGTTTATGTGAATCCAAGTCCCAGGCTTGTATTTTAGAAGCTCAGAAATGAAATTGTGCAACCCCACACACCTGAACCTTTCTTAATTAAAATTATTTTCTACATTTTAAGCATAAAATAAATTTAAAATTCAATCTTAGGTGTTAGGCATTTTATTATCACGGGATGAAGAGTCTCATACATGTGGTTTATGGTGAAAGTTAATTTTTATATTGAAATAATGATATAGATATTCTTCTTAAATCTCTGTCTGCATCCTAACAGTACATGGGATTGAACTCAGGGCCTTGTGCATTCAAGGTAAGTGCTCTTTCACTGAACTACCAGCCCAGCAAATCTTCCTTTTAAAATGTATTTTAAATTAAATATTAAGATGCCAGCTGGGTGCTGGTGGCTCATACCTGTAATCCTAGCTACCCAGGAGCCTGAGATCTGAGGAATCGGCCAGTCTGGGCAGGAAAGCTTGTGAAACTCTTATCTCGAATAAACCACCAGAAAACCAGAAGTGGCACCATGGCTCAAGTGGTAGAGTGCTAGCCTTGAGCTGAAGAGCTGAGGAATGGTGCTCAGGCCCAGAGTCCAAGCCCCATGACAAAAAAAAAAAAAAAAAAAGATACTGATGCACATAGTTCTTACTCTGAATACTTTTTTGTTTGGTTTTTGAGACAGATCTCACTCGGTAGCCCAGGCTAGCCTTGAACTGGAAATCCTTCTGCTTTAGCTTTCCAAAGTGCTGGGATTACAGGTGTACCTCACTGGGCACAGCTTTGCTTTGACTTCTTATGTAAATAAAGTTAACCATATATAATGAGATCCTAGATACAGATAAATGTTTTTGGCATAGTAAAGAATTTAAAAAATTGCTGAGCCTGGAGCTGCAGCTTAGCACCTGTAATCCTAGCTACTGAGGAGGCTGAGATCTGAGGATCATAGTTCAAAGCCAGTCCTAGCCCCAACAAAGCAAGCCTTTGAGACTCTTTATCTCCTATGAACTCCTCCCCAAAAAACAAAACCAAAACCAGAAGTGGAACTATAGCTCAAGTGATAGAATAATAGCCTTGAGCAAAAAAAAAAAAAAAAGAAGCCCAGAGACAGCATGAGGACGTGAGTTCAGGCCCCAGGATCATCACAAATTAAAAAACAAAAAGAATAAAGAAAATATTCTCCCATAAAACCCAGAAAGATCCATCCACCCAGGAGGAATATTCTTCATGGGTTTAAGCTAACAGAGAAGCTGGCCTCTGCCTAAAGAATGGCATGGGTTTGTTCAGGAAGTATTTATGCAACAGCTAATATGTGCAGCCCTGAGTGTGGTCCTAGGAAGGCCAGGAAGACACACAGATCTGCCCTTAGGCTGCAGAGATGCTGGTGTGAAGACAGATGGCAGGAGGGTCAACAAGCCTACAGGTGGTGACTGTGCCTTTAAGGGACCCCAGGGAGGAATGAAGGTGAGAGGACTGGGGAAGGCCCTGGTGGAGGTGACTTCAGATTCACAGGAAAAGCAGTACAGGCTTGAAAGGGCCTTGTAGCCCAGTGGAGAATGAGTGGGAAGCCAGTGGAGTAGGAGAGACCTCGTGAGATGGAGAGTGGGGTATGGTAAAGATGGAGGGCTTCTCAGAGTACTGAGTAGGAAGGAGAGCCATGGGGGTTGCTGCTCCATCCTCGGTCACTTTCCCAGTAGTTGAAACACCATTGCTATTTGCTAAGAATTTAATGAGCAAGTCTCTTTCAGTCAGAAAATGTGTTGTGTCCTGTTTGCCATTCTGAGAAGCCTCTAACCTTCCATCTGAGGTGTTGGGCCCTTCCATCCTGCCGGTTGACCTTATTTAGCTCCCATACGCAGAGATGTGACTAGGGCATTTTCAGAGCATTAGGCCCCTAGACCTCTCAGAATCCAGAGGGGTACAGAATCAAAATGGTTGGCTTTAAGGAGATTTCTGGGAAGACCTCTCAACAAATATTCATTACGTCATTCTTTTTTACTCACATGTCCGGTAACTGTGTCTGGTTTGCTTAGTTTGTGCCGAGCACTGTGGTAGGAGCTGGGAGCAGGATGATAAGTGCGTTTTAGGCCCTTCTACTTAAGGACAGTCTAGCTGTGGGAACTAGAAAATACTCTATAGAATAACAAGTACTTGGTAGGTCTCAGGCATACAAGGAAGGCCATCTAGAGCCAGCCCAGACCCAAATGGGCAGGATTATCCTCAGGGCCATGATGAAGGGCAAGTATGATTCACTAATAGACTGAGAAACAGAGGCCATCAGGCATTACAGGTAGGATCTCCGAGTGCAGAGCCAAGAGTTTTAAGGCAGCTCTGGGGAACAAGAGTGAGCAGCCTGTTGAGTCTGATGTGGATGACAGGATACAGATATCTGGGAGGAAGCTGCTGAAGAAGATGAGGATGGATTTGCTGGCTGGCCCAAATCCTAAAAGTCTCCATGAAGCATAACATCCCAACTGGCAAGACAGGGCCACTTCACAATTAATAAGTCAATGTCATACAACAAGAATTTGATACAAGCATTTGATCAGTTTGGGAATTTAAGAAGCCTGTTTGTGATGAGGAAACAGCTTGAATGGCAGAAGGCTCTCCTCAGAGGTCTGACAGGTCCCCCAGACTGACTCCTCCTGTTTGCACATGATTTTTTTTTAACATGATCTGAGTCAAGTTTTTTTCTTTTTCAAAATAGTTGCTACTGATGTGTCACTATGGCTTCAAACTGGGTTTAAAAGTGGACTTAAATTGTTTTCTACTTCTATCAAAAATAAACAGTATTTTACCTCCAGGAAATAGAAAAAGAAGCACAAACTAAGCCCAAGGTTAGTCAAAAGAAATAATACAGACCAGAGAAGAAAAAAAGATGAAATAGAAACTAGAAAAACAATATAAGAGATCAACAAAACTTAATAGTTGATTCTTTGAAAAGATAAAACCAACAAGCCTTAGGCTACATTGTCTTAGAAAGAAAAGAGAGAAGACTTAAATAAATGAAATGAAAAGTGAAAGAGGAGATAGTTCACCGATCATAGAAATATAAATATCTCAAGGTAATATTATGAACAAGTATACACCAGCAAAATGGATAATCTAGAAGAAACTGATAGACTCCTAGACACATAAAAATCTAATATGAAGTGTGATAGAAATAAGACCAAGTGTTAAGAGTATTAATCTGTCACAAACTCTTCCAAAATAATAGACAAAAAAGAAATACTTCTAAATTCTTTTTGTAAGGTCAGTGTCACCAATTTACCAAAGCCATCTAAAGCTATCACAAGTAAATAAAACCACAGGGTAAATGTCCATCAAAAGCAGCATTCACCATGATCAAGTAGGTTTTATCCTTGGAATATAAGGATAGTTCAATCTATACAAATCATGTGTCACATGATTTCTAGAATGGACAAAAACTATATGATAATCTCATTAGATATGGAAAAAGTATTTGGCAAAAGTCAACATCTTCTATGACAAACCGCCCCCCCAAACCTGTTAAGTAACTTAGTATAGTGAAGGCCATGTATCATGAGTACATATCTAACATTCTATTCCACAGCTAAAAGGTGAAGCTTTTTTCCTCTCAGTTCAGGATCAGGATAAGGAATTCCGCTATCACTGATTCTACTGACTACAGTACTAGAGTTTTTTTTTTCTTTTTTCCACAGCAAGTAGACAAGACAACTAAGTAAATAAATCACCTAAATAGGTATAAAAGAAGGAAAATTGTCATTGTTTGCTAATAACAGAATAATAAATAGGGGAAAAAGTAAGAAATCTGTTAGAACTAATAAAAGAATACAGCAAATTCTCAGGACACAAAATAAATACCCAAATGTCTGTAGTATTTCTCTACACTAATACCAAACTTTCTGGGGGAAAAAAGCAAGAGAAAAATCTCAGTCAGTTCATTAAAATAAAGTACTTAGGGATACATTTAATCAAAGAAATGGCCAATACACTGAAAACTAAAAGCAGCAACAATAATAAAAAAAGTAACATTTATGGAAAAAATTTAAAAACACAAATGCATTAAAAGATGCTCTCTGTATTCACGTATTAGAAGAATTAATAGTGTTAAAATATCCATACTTCCCAAAGCAATCCACAAAAATCTATGTAATCTGTGTCAAAATCCCCATCTTGCCCGGATACTAGTGGCTCATCCCTGTTATCCTAGCTAATCTTGAGGCTGAGTCTTGAAGGACCTTGGTTTAAGGCCAGCCCAAACCAGTCATGAACAAGAGAGTGAATGAGAGCACTAGATCTTTAGTCCAGACCCTGCTACTGGCACACACACACACACACACACACACACACACACACACACACACAACACTCCCCCCCCACAAATCCAATGGCACTTTTAAT
Organism: Dipodomys ordii; assembly: GCF_000151885.1. Classification (NCBI taxonomy): domain Eukaryota; kingdom Metazoa; phylum Chordata; class Mammalia; order Rodentia; family Heteromyidae; genus Dipodomys; species Dipodomys ordii. Next base: position 65,061,678 of record NW_012267217.1, on the reverse strand, counting down.
AGAACTAAAACTATGAAAATTATGTGGTGCTATAAAAATAACAACTAAAAGCATTGTACAGCTGTAGTAATCATGACAAAAAGAGCCAAGTTAGAGATATCACTTGTTATTACCTGATTTCAAAATATACTACAAAGCAACAGTATTTAAAACACTATGATCCTGATTAAAAAAATACAAACACTGACCAATGCAAAAGAGTATAGAGCCCAGAAAGGAACGCAAAACCCTCAGTCAATTGATTTTCAACAATGGTATAAAAAATACACAATGAGAAGAAGACTGTCTCTTTGATGAGTGACTGGGGAAACAGGCGCACACAGGTAGAAGGATGAAATCTAAACCCCAGCTCACATCATATGCAGAAGGCAAGTCGAAATGGATTGAAGACTTACACATAAGACCTGAGACTGTAAATATGCTGCAAGAAAACATGGAGAAAAGCCAGGTCTAACATTAGTCTTGGCAGTGACTGTTTAAATTTGTATCTAAAGCACAAGGAGCAAAAGCAAAAATAGTCCAATGGGATTACGTCAAACTAAAAAAAAAGTCTGTATAGCATAGGTAACAACACAGTGAAGAGACGGTCCACAGAATGGGAGAAAATATTTGCAAGCCATACAACTGATAAGAGGTCACTCAATCCTGTCGGATAAACGGATATATAAGGAACACCAACAACTCTATAGAAGGAAACAAAGCAATTTAAAAAAGGAGGACATAGAGACAGGGAACAGATGTATAAAGAATGCACAAGATCATAAAACGTTAAGAAGAGTGCAAACCATAACATGACATCATGAACTCACAGGAGTCCCAATGACTATTGTCAAAGAAAACAACAAGCGTTGTCAAAGACATGGATCCAAGGGAACCTTTGTATATCATTGGTAAGAACGTCAAGCTACTATAGCCATCATGGTAAAAAGATTGGAGAGTTCTCAAAAACCCTAAGAAACAGAAATGGCCGTGTGATCCCGCAGTTTCTCCTCTGGGTGTTCACCCCAAAGATTTGAAATCAGATACAAAGGGCCATCTGCATAGTCACTCTCTGTTCACAAAGGCCAGCGGTGGGGCCCACTGGAGTGTCCGTGGTCAGGCGATGGGACGAAAGGATGTGCTGGGGACACAGCTGCTGCTCTGTCCTTCTGTCCCGGAAGAGGAGGAAAGGCTGATGTTTTGGGCAACGTGGATAAAGCTGGAGAAAATGATGCTGAGTGACCCAGAGCAGGCACAGAAAGGGAAGTGCCGCATGTGCTCCCTCACCTGTGGCAGAGTAGAATGGGAGGCAGAGGCTGGAAGATGGGGGTATGGCGGTTAAGGTAATGAGGAGGAGTTGGCTTTTTGCAGATCTATTGCACACTGTGGGTTAATGTGCCTAGGAACAGTCTACTGTATGTTTCAAATTTACCACAGAAAGAATACATATCTGAGATGGTACACAGGGCAGTAGTGAGCTTGATTCAATTTTTCCACCTTGTATTCTTAAATCAGACCATCACTTTGTAGAGCAGAAATACACGCATGCATATATCTATATCTATATATGTAAATTTTCAAATTGTAATATGAATGATAATTATGTACGACTAGAGAAAATTGTTTTCAAGTTGTCAGTGGGGTGTGGACACAGAGTCCTTAGAAAGCACATTGAAATTCTCTCTTCTGTTTTACTGTTATGCCTATTGGTGGGAGAGACTTTTTTCTCTTTCAGGTGTTGAATCTTCCCCTCTTCTTTATCTTCTCCCTCTTCTCCCCCCTCCTCTTCTTCCTTGTCCCTCTCTCCTCCTTCTTCTTACGCATCTTTTTCCTCCTCTCTTTCTCTCTCTCTTTTTCTCTCTTTCTCACTTTGTCTCTCTCTGTCTCTCTAAGTCCATGCCCCTTGGTTGATATCCTATTTCTCTTATTTTTTCTTACCTGTTTGTTTTATTTTTTTAACCCTTTAATCTTCAGATACTGTCTTCATTTTACTTCCCAATTTTCCACGAATCTCTTTATTTCTACTATTATATTTCTAATATTCTTTTGCTCATTTGCACACTATTCTGCTTTTTGTATACACAGAATATCTTGGAGAAGTTTCCAGATCGGCTGACAGTGTGTAGCTTCCTTCTCTTTAACAGAGATAGAGTGTTCAGTGCAGGGCTGGAATTCGATTAACAAGTTAGAATTGCATTCTGGAGGATGATTGGCACAGAATAATCGAGACAATCTGAGCCTGACAAGCAGAAGGGCCAGGAACTGGGGAGACAGGAGCTGCGGAATATTGCAAAGTCAGGGATGGGTGACTCAGGGCAGAGAGTATATGAGTGTGTGTGTGTGTGTGTGTGACTTGAGCGTAAAAGACAGATCACTTTTCCACAGGATGTTGAACGAAAACTCAGGACTTAAGGCAGTGAAGGAATGTGGTCATATTATCCTTCTCCAGGTCTTGGGACAGACCACATTGGGAGAAGCCTTGGTCCGGGAGATGATTAAATGCTTGCTGCAGACACTAGGGCAGGATAGGTTTTGAGAGTAGGGGTGGGAACTGTATCTATGGATCAGATAGAAGACAGGCATGGTTGTTACATGTCATCAAGGTAGGACCTGGCCATCTGGTGGCCAGCATGGGGGGGGGCGGGGGCACGGTGGGGAAGGAAGGTCAAGAATTGTGAGTCTAGGGCAGGCGACTTAGCAGACATTGGCATCTGTGCGGGATGGGGAACCTGGAGGAGAGGGGTTCTGGGTAAGCAAGTCAGGCTTGGACATACTGTGTATCTACAGGATACCCAAATGGAGATGTGTTCCCGCAGGCATCAGATTCCTCATGGAGCATCATCATGGGGTTGTGGACTTGGTTTCATGGGGACATGGGTAGAAGCGGTCGTTTGTCCCTGAGCACCTTGGCTTTTACTTGCCACTCTTCCCCAGCTGCAGCTTGAGCACTGCCTTGGCACTGCAGGACTTGCTGTCTGCTTGCCAGATTCGCCTCTCCAGAGTTTGCACTGGTCTCCCCTCCTCCCCGTCTCTGAGGACTTGCTGGTCACCTGAGTCTGGGTATAGAGCCTGCCAACTGCCACTCCGCATCAGCATAGTCTTGCCTGATTCCGTTGCCTGGCATGCACCGCCAGCCCACCTCAGGTACAAACCTATTTGCTTCCTTGTCTACAGCTTGTCTCTTGCCCTCCGCTGTCCCCGCATCGGGGTGCAGGTTATCTGACGGGTAAGACTGCTGCCATTGACACGAATAACACATGGCAGTCCCTGTATAGAGTTGGGGCTCCAGAAACAACTGTGGAAGATCCACAGAGGAACTGAGAGACAAACAAGGCTCTGTCAAGGAATTGGGAAGGAGGTCAGAGCAGACCGGAGCCTGTGGAGGCAAGTGGAGCATGGAGAGAAGGCTGGGCCGAGCAGGGGAGGGCACGTGGCAGAAGGGATAAGGAAAGCCGCATCCAGTGCACTGCAGACAGGAAGGTCCCAGGCCTCTGAGCAGGGCCCTGACGGGGGCTGTGGGAGAGATGCTGCAGACTGAGAAAGGGGTGGAGGCCTGCAGATGGCCAAGAAATCGAGGAGGGATGAAGACAGGGCCACAGAGAGGAGTGGCCAGGTCGCTACATGTTTCCTGGAATCATTTGTTGAACTGGGGGTAAAAATAAAAGTGAGTGCTGTGTGAATGGGAGTGTAGAGGGGGTTCCTTAAAGACGGGGGCCTGGCGATGGCAAGAGCCCAGGTGTGGTCAGGGTGATGATGGATGAGGATGATGATGGTGATGATGATGATGATGGTGATGATGGTGGTGGTGATGATGATAGTGATGATGATAGTGATGATGGTGGTGGTGATGATGGTGATGATGATGATGATGGTGGTGATGGTGGTGATGATGATGATAGTGATGATGATAGTGATGATGATGGTGGTGATGATGATGATGGTGGTGATGATGATGATGATGATGGTGGTGGTGGTGGTGGTGGTGGTGGTGATGGTGATGGTGTGGTGGTGGTGATGATGATGATGGTGGTGATGATGGTGATGATGATGATGGTGGTGGTGATGATGATGATGATGGTGGTGATGATGACGGTGGAATGATGATTCTGTGGGATGAAGCCTGGTCCCTCTGAGGGTCAACATAAACCTTATTCAGTACCAGCCCCCTCTTTGAGCTCTAGAGTGGTTAGGTTCACCGCAGCCTCACTTCTGCTGCCCCTCTATTCTCCGGTGTGGTGTTTTGACAGAACCAGCCTCCATGGTGACCACATTTGGGCACTGTAAGTGTCAGTAGGTGTGGAGTCGAAGTGCAGGGAGCTCACGTCACATCTCACAGTCTGGCCTTCCTATCCCTCTGGCCTGTGGACCTGCGGGTGCATCTGTTCCCTGTGTATCAAGACTTCAAGCACACAGGCAGCCCTCCCTGCTCCACACCTGAAGCCTGGTCTTCTGGACACCCCAGAAAGTCCGGTCTGACAGTTCACATGGAGGTGAGGAGGATGGAGGCCCCTCTGCTTCCATTTGTGATCTTCTGGCCAAGATGACCAAAGGGAGGAACAGGTGCGGCCTTCCTCTGTTAGTTTCCAAGACATCTGTAGATGCTCAGAAGAGGAAATTTATAGCAGCCCAGAGAAATGACGGCAGAATGCAGTCCTCAGGACAGATAGCTGAGGTACTGTGCGGGCAGAGAGGGGTGACACAGAAGGGCTGGGGCTGGCAGTGAGCTAGAGAAGGAGGTAGAGAGAAAGACAGACAGACAGACAGACAGACAGAGAGGAGAGAGAGAGCCAACTATGGAAAGTTCTAAACATTAGAATAAGGATGGAGCAAATCCAATCATTCAAAACCAAACAAACCTGTAGAATGAAATACAAATCAGTCCTAATACAGAATGTCCAAATAAGGAAAGCGAGCAGGTAGGAAGCAGAATTAAACAGACCCATCTGACCCGTTTGCTGTTGTTATTTTGAGGAAGAGTCTCATGACCTGGAGCTTGCAAACATTTGGTCTTCCTGCCTCAGGTGCTGAGTGCTGGATTGCAATACCTCCCACTGAGCCCAGTTAACACATATAGTTTTTTTTTTTATGCTAGTTGTTTTTAAAACATACTTTTACTGTTGCCTGAATAAATGATTTACAAGGTAATATAAAAGTGATGGTGTTCTAAGTCCAGATGAATTTACCCTAGATATGGGAGAGTTGGGGTAGGGGACAATAGGCAAATCTCCAAATCCACTCTTTTCCAAGCAGGGAAAGTATCAAAAAACATGTTTCTTTGCAAATGTTGATGGTTAGATTGCTTTACCATTAAGATGGTATTTTTACATCTCTCATGTAGCCATTTTTAATATTGAAAGAATATTTACCTTGCCAATTGCTGTTGAGGGCCACACAAGGAAAGAAAAACAAAAAAGAGATCAAAATACTAAATAGAATCCATGCACACACAAATAGAACAGGAAGGAAAGGAGAAAACAAACGGCAGAGCTCAAAACAAGAGGAAAAGAAGGGAGACCGAATGCGTATAAAAGTACAAATGCCTACATTTATGCATAGAGAATACAAAAGAAAGGGCGGGGGAACTGAATTAGCAGAGTTAGCCGCTAACAAGTCCCACTGCCTACAGGATAACAAAGGGAGAGTTTGTTAAAGAGAAGCACGTACCAAGTAAGAGCTCCGGAGGAAGGGAGGCGAGGTCTCAAAGAGAATCACAGGCCTGGAAGGTGGAGGCTCCACTGCACGCCTCTCTCTGGGGGATCTCTTCCTGCTCCCATGTTTCAGTTATCATCTAGGTGCTAATGGTCCCCATTTGTGGCCAGCCAGATCTGGTTTGTCACAGTCTTGACCATAGTATGTCACCGGTGCACCCTGAGGGGAAAGAGGAATGTTAGGTAGGTAAGAATAGAACATGACAAACAACATGTGGCCCATCCGGACACTTCTCAAAATGGTGCTTCTTCTTCCCATAATACCCTGGGTTTCCACTCAAAATCCTCTGTCACTAGTGGAGTCATGTCTCCTGCAAGAACAGGCATGACCAATCAGATCCATCTCTATATTCATTTAGGATCAGGCAATATCAATTGGATTTTACTTCCATACTGTGGCCTGAGGCAGGGGAACCAATAAGAAGAGCAGACAGGGCACAAGCCATCAGCCAATCAGCACGAAGCCTGAGAAAGGAAGGTCACCAGGGGAGGAGATAGGGCGGAGTCCCTCCAGGAGACGCAGTGGACTCCCCTCCCTGGGCCCATCTCCATGGACAGTCTGTACTCCCACTTCCAGTAAATGTCTTGCTTTACTGTATTTTACTTTTCGTCTGCTATTTTGTTCCTTACCTGGTGGAGAAGCTGACCCGTACCCCTAGTGGGCTTCAACCCCAGTTATCTGGGGTCACTTCTTCTTGATGAGGTCATTCCTGCCTGCTTCAAGTTCTAGCCAAGAGTGACCAGCTGTCCCTGTTGGCCAGGCCTGAGGAGCTTCCAGGGCTGTCAAGGGGGAGGAGGGGGGAGGGGGTGTTCCGTGCTAGCTGACACAGTCACAGGAAACTCAGGAGGTGGCCAGCCCACCTGCTGCTTTGCTGCCAGATGCCCAGCAGAGGCTCATTTCTGTTCCTTTTGTCTCAATGTACACGGACAAACACTGTTGCTGGGGCCGTTGGCCTCTGTGTCTGCTCTTTCTCCCACAGTGGCTGATGCTCAGCTAGTTTTTTTTTTTTTTATTGTGAAAATACTGTACAGAGGGGTTACAATTACATGGGCAAGATAATGAGTACATTTCTTATCAAGCATTGTAGCCTCCTCCTTTGTTTCCCCTTCTCATCCCTTCCCATCTTCCCCCTGCTCCCCCACCCAATCCTCCCCACCCCCCGACCATCCCCCCCTCCCCACACCAAAGTTGTGAAAGTTCGTTTTTGACATAACTGACTTGTACATCTCATTGTTGCAATGGGTCCACCTGTATCCCTATTTAAATGTTTGTTTTTCCCCTTCCCCTCCACAAATTATACTGACATCAAATACAGTGAAAACAGGGGTTATACCATGGGGGAGGGACATACAAAGCAACAAAGAAATAATCTTATAAATGTGTTAGAAACAATCGCATGAAAGAAAAACAATATTTGAATACATATCTTAGGGTTCATTTCCCTAACATCACCTTATCTGACCTTTTCTGCTTGACTCAGACATACACTAGATATTGCAAATAAGGGAAACCATGGGACCTATGTTTCTTTGGGCCTGGCTTACTTCACTTAATATAATTTTTCCCAAGCCTTTCCATTTCCTAACAAATGGGGCAATGTCATTCTTTCTGATGGAGGCATAGAATTCCATTGTGTATATATATATACCACATTTTCTTGATCCATTCATCTACTGAGGGGCATCTGGGTTGGTTCCATATCTTAGCTATAGTTAATAATGCTGCAATAAACATAGTTGTGCTGGTAGCTTTAGTGTGGTCTTGTTTGTAAACATTTGGGTAAATGCCCAAAAGTGGGATTGCTGGGTCATAGGGGAGCTCTATGTGGAGTCTTTTGAGGAACCTCCATACTGCTTTCCAAAGTGGTTGAACAAGTTTACACTCCTACCAACAATGCAGTAAGGTTCTCTTCTGTCCACATCCTCTCCAGCATCTGTTGTTATTAGAGTTCTTGATTTTAGCCATTCTAACTGGAGTGAGGTGGTATCTCAATGTTAGTAATCAAAACAGCTTGGTACTGGCACATGAACAGACCTCAGGACCAATGGAATAGAATTGAAAACCCAGAAATGAACCTACAGACCTATAGCCATCTAATCTTTGATAAGGGAGCTAAAAAATAGAATGGAAGAAAGACAGCCTCTTCAGTAAATGGTGCTGGCAAAATTGGTTAACTACTTGTAGAAAACTAAAAGCTAGATCCTTATATATCACCCTGCACCAGAATCAACTCCAAATGGATCAAAGACCTCGGAGTCAAAGCAGACACTCTGAAAACATTACAGGATGGAATAGGAGAAACCCTAGGTCTCCTTGGCACAGGCCAAAATTTTCTTAATAGAGACCCAGAAACACAACAAATCAAAGAAAGGTTGGACAAATGGGATTGCATGAAATTGCAAAGCTTCTGCATGGCAAAGGACATAGCTAGCAAGATCAACAGAAAGTCCACGGATTGGCAGAAGATCTTCACTAGCTGTACAATGGACAAGGGTCTCATATCTAAAATATACCTTGAACTCAAAAAATTAAATCCCCCAACAACAAATCTTCAAAGAAACAACTGCCCAATAAATAAGTGGGCTAAAGACTTAAAGAGAAACTTCTCTGAAGAGGAAAGAAGGATGGCCAATAGACACATGAAGAAATGCTCAACCTCCCTAGCCTTAAAAGAAATGCAAATCAAAACAACACTGCTCAGCTAGTTTCAGCAGAGTGAAAGAATGATCACAAGGAGTCAGGACTCTTCCTGGCATGTTCAACAGCTGTCAAGTTGTTTACTTGTTTACAGATATATATGTATAGTTATCTATATTCATATATATTAAATATATATAAATGTATATGTAAACATATTTATATCTCTATATAAATATATATTTAATAGAGATATAGAGATATCAATATAGATATATTTGAAGAAAACATAAAATGGCTATTGCAGCTGTGTGTGTGTGTGTGTGTGTGTGTTTCCTTTGATCATTCTCTCTACAGATGTGAGTCTTCAGTCAGAATGTTTCCATCTCCTACTTTTCTGTAGCCATTCAGGGGTCTGAAGCCACTTAGTAGGTTTGTTTCATTCCGTTTTGCTTTGCTTTTTTTTCCCACAAAGACCTAGTTGGGACAATACATTGAGTGTTCTAATTTTTTAACTTTGTCAAATACATTTGTATTTCCCAAATACCAAATTTAAATAGCTCACTTTTAAAACCCCTGACAACATTTTACCTTATTTAGTATTATGGGTTTCAGTGCTGGTGTGGGTCACAGGGCCGATGTCAGCAAGCTGTCTGTCACTGAGCCCCGTACGCCACCGGAAGCTCTTGTTTCCCTTCAATCCGGGCCTCGTTCTTCACCGGATCATTTACAGAAATTGATGAAATTTTTTTAGTGAATTTGTATTCATTAATAAATACTTTTTATTTATGAAATATTTTCATCGTGAAGTATGCCTTCTAACTTTTCACTCCGTAGGGATCCCTTGCTTGTGACACTGCTGGTAGAGAGGGCAACCTGACTTCACAGCAATGGGGTGATTTTATCAACCGTGCTGAAAGGTGTTTGGTTATTGGCATGGCTGCGGAATGAGAGGCTCACTTCTGTCATGGTTTGGGTGGCTTTGATCTGGTGGCCAGTGTGGTGATGACACCCAGCTGGTTTTCTCTGGCTGGGCATGGTGACCCACCCCTGTAATCTCTACCATTCAAGATGCAGAGATTGAAACGTTAGCTGTTTGAGACCTGGGCAAAAAACAACTAGTGCGACGCTCATTTCAGCAAAAAAGCTAGTGGTGCGTGTCTGTGATAACAGCTACAAGAGAGGCGGAGGTAGGAGGTTCACCATCAGAGGCCGGCACTCGTGCAAAAATTCAGGACTCAAATCTAGAAGAAATTAAAACAAGAAAAAGGGCTGGGAGAGCACCTGCACAGAGGCCTGAGTTCAAACCCCAATACTGACAAACACCCCACTATTCCCACATATCTGTTAACTTTACAGGTCCTGAATTGAAATATTTAAGTGGTTTTCTAATGGCATATAGCTACTTCAGACCTGTTTTTTATTTTTTTTTGGCTGAAAAACTATGGTCTAACAGAATCTGGTGTCTTTTGGCACTTTATTTGATAAAGTAAGTTTTTCTCAAGTGAGTTTATGCATAATTTTTCTAGAATTTGGACACAACTTTCTTTTTCTAATACCAGGATTTGAATTCAGGGCCTTATCTTTGCTTGGCTGGCTGGCATGTTTGGCTGGCACTCTACTACTTGAACCAGACTTCTAGTCCTGCCCCTTTTGCTGGTTATGATGAAAATGATGTCTCAGGGGCTTTTCTGTCCAGGCTGGCTTCAAATAGTGAGCCTCTGAATAGCTAGGATTACAGTGGGAGCTGTTGGCAACTAGATAGACTTAACTTCTGCATTAAAATAAAGCAAAACAAAGGCCTCTTTTGTTTTCGAGGGGGAAAAGCCTTATGTAACATGATTGTGCTATTTTGTCACACATATTAGGTCCACTCTCCTCAATACTCCTGTTATGTCTCTATCCATCTGGTACAAGTTACTCTTCTCTAGTGATATTCCCCAGAATTGTTTCTTGATTTCAACTGTCACTGTCATCTGTGTTGCCAACTGAGACCAGCCAGATGCATCAAGGGTACCCCAGCTTGAGTGAGAATTTTCCACTGACTTTACCAACCTCCTCCATCTGGAACTATCAGCCGCCTCATTCCCACGCAGCGGTGATGAGGAGAATGTGAGCCTCAGCCTCCAGAAGAACCGCACCCCCACCCATAGCCCATAGGGACCTTCCGAACTTCCTTGTGTCACCCATCACCTTGGTAGCCAATCACAAATAGAATGGGAGCCTGGCGGTGATGAGAAGAAGGGATGACTTAGGTTGGGATAAAAACGAAACAGACCGCCCTGCCCAGGGTGCCTGCCTAGCTCCAGGAAGAGTGGTAGTGCACCCTTCTGTGCAAGCAAATCACCTTGACGAAACCTTTATCTCTTGTGCATCCACTCATTTTCTGATACTGGAGGAGCGTGTGTTTCCAACACTGTCCCAATGCATTTGTGTTCTCTGTGACGTCAAGCAATGGCCCTGTGACCATATGTGAAGTATGAGAGTTAGCGAATGGTTTACTTCAAATCAAATTACACACGTTACCTTCTCCATGACATCCCTATTTGCTCGCATCATCGGGCTGAGTGTGGGCGAGAGGCAGCTGTGATCCCCAGTAGGCAGGCCCGGCTTCGGTGCCCGGGCAACTCCAGGAACTGTCATACCAGTGAGCATCATCTGTCCCGGGGTGACTTGGGGGCTCACAGCACAGATCTGCCTCATGTGTGTTGCTTTCCAAAACACTTGACCACCTTTCTCTCCTGGGTGAGATGAAGGACAGAGGCCTGAGAGGGCCTGGCTGTTGGGCTGGGCCTAGCAGCCTTTCAGCCGAGCTATCTGGAGTGGCTTATGACAAGGCTTGTATTTTGTGTAATAGTTTCAGAGCGCTTTGCAAAACTAAACAATTTGTGATCATGGAATATGTAATGAGAAGATAACGCAATCTGGGCACAAAACCTAACCTTTACTTTTAGCTTCAGTGTGTATCTATGTCTCCACCCACCCATCCTACCCAATTGTATTTTCTTTGTACAGAATCGCAGGGAGCGTGCATCTCCTTCTGTGATGATTGAGTCCTTGCTCGTTGTAAGAAATGTCTCCCAAATGTCTGAGAAGAAAATCTCGCATTGAATATTCATGATTAAGATAAATGATAGTCTCCATTGTTGGGTAATCTCCAAATTGGGTAAGCTACATGTCTTTTGTTGATGAGTGTTACTTAAAGACAAACAAAATCCCACGCTGTATCCAGATCCATAGAGATGACATAATTTTTCAGGAGACAAATACAGAGAGATGCCTATGAAGATTTCAGCAGCTTGTTCCATATAAATTGGTCTTAACAATTCATCCTACTGGTGAAAATGCTCTCAAGTCATCTGTGGAGTTTGTTTAAAATCCAGTGCTCTTTGAACAGCGATTTGCATCTTTAAAAAGTTCACCTAGCAATTATTCTTCAACTGCCAGATGGTACCCACCCAATTGCTACCTTTAACTGTTACTGAGAATTTTAATTATTCAACTTTTGGCAAGTCTATTTTCAATGATGGGAACCATATCTTTTACTATTAGAACTCTCCATGTGCCAAGAACAGAATGTACATGGGAGAGAGTTCAATTTGCTGCTTTTCTCTCCAAAACAGCCATAGGATGGAATTTTAAGGACACATGTTCATGGAACTCTTGAGGATGGACTGGGCCAATGTCATCTGATGCTGAGTCTCTCTTCCTACCCCCGACACCAGCATCTGCTTCACCCCTGCAGATGCACAAGGACCCTCCATGGTGGGCTGTGCATATCACAAGTAGCTGTTGCCATGGGCGATCAGCCATCTACCTCCCTCTGTTTTTTGGTGCTTGTGCTGGGCCTGGCCCCTAAATATATGCAAAATGTCCACCTTTGTTCTCTGGTGAGAGCCCTTTTAAGGTCCACTGGAAGCCCCGATTCCTTCCTTGCACCTCTGCCCTGGACTCTCCAAACACTACATTTTCTTACGCACCCGGTTTGAACCCATTTCGAGTCAGCTTGGTCCAAGGCTGCAGGACAGGAGGCTTTCCAAGGCTAGCTTCCTCTTGGCTGTTAAGTGTTGGAATCTCCTCCTGATGTTTGAGGGCCACACCCTCTTCTGAGTCCAGCTGGGAGAATGAGACCTCTCCGGCCACCGCAGTTGGATGGGGAGGTAGGCAGTCCTCTAGACAGGCGCTCCTTGATCTACCTGGCAGCCACGGTCTGGTTTGGTGGAGGCCTGCCCCACCATGTGCACCAGCCCTGGCTTCTGAGCTGAGATCTCTGGAAGGACCAGTAGGGCATTCTCCAGGCAGCAATGGTGGTGAAGGAATTGGGCTTCCGGGCTCAGTGGTGGTGGCAGGCCACCCTGTCAGTGGGGCCCTCATCTCAGCTCTGTCTCCCCAGCTTTCTCAATGGATCTGTAAGCTACTCAGGTTCTCCTATAAGTGTTCAAATCACCTGGAGTCAGTTTCAGGCACTCAGATTGTACACAGTGCGGTGCAGTGCCTCAATGTTCTGGCAGGATGCTGAGTAGGGGTCCCTCATTATCTGCTTTGCCAGCAGTGTGATGTCGGGCATCAGCCACCTCTTCTGGAAAATGGAATCATTGGGGGATTCCCCTTAGGTTTTAAATCACTTCATTGGGTGATTACCCATTGCTCTAGGTCATTCATTCCAGCTGCCAAGAAAAGGTCCCTGCTGGGTGGCCTGCCCAACAGCAGTTACCATGGCTTGGGAGTCAGGAGTCTGACTTCCAGGTATTGGCAGTTCAAGGCATTGGTTTAGATGGCTTCTCTTATGGTATTTCCATATGGCTGTCTCTCAGTCCCTTTTCCTGATGGCTACCTCTTATGAAGAGAGCCACTTCTTATCAGTCTTAGCATCATTTGAATTTAGTGATCTCTTTCAAGGCCTTGTCCCCAAATACAGCTACTTTCTAAGGTTCAGGGTAATTTTGAGGGGGACAAGAATCCTTCCTAGAACAGATGTCACCATAGAGGCAGAGCAAGGAATACGCTTGATCAACATTAAATATTGTCATTACCCTTTACCTAGGCATCCCTCCCCCTCCACATAGCCGCTGGATTCCAGAAGCTTTGGCTTGTGTGTGGAGCGCTGCTGCAGGACTCCACCTGCTCCGTGGAAGTTACTGTGGATGCTCCTACCATTGCTTTTGGCTTGCATCACTTTGGGGATGTTGCAGAAGAACCCGGATGCACTCATTAGTGGTCCAAGACTCCTAGACAAGTAGGACAGAGCCCCGCAGGGTGCTGGCCTCCTTTATGTGGTTCCTTGATGGCTTTGACCCCAAGACAGGGCAAAACTGTGTAGTTGTCTCTGAACACAGGGAGCCGTAGCGTTCCATGGTCCAGTGTGTTGTTGAAATGAAAGCCATTCAGTAGGCATCCCAGGCAGCTGCCAGCCATGCGCACAGATGGAAAACTCTGATTTTCCCCTGGCATCTGCAGGGAACAGCAGATGACCTTGTGTCAGGATGGTCTCTCCAGACTGCCAATGGCCTCTGAGCATGTGCTAAGCACATCCCTCAGTAAGCCCAGCTCCATCCTGGCAGATGAACCTGAAATCGAGGGAGACCCCTGATGGGGCCTGGGGCCCACAGGCCCTTGTGGATTTACCTTTCTCCAATTCCTCAGGCAGGAACAAAGTGCTGGAGAGCAGCACATTTTCTAAAGATGAGGAAAGTGAATCAGGAGCAAATGACAAAAATGCTTGTGAATCTTCAAATTCTGTTTCCTAAAATAGGGCAAATATACAATCGTGTACACTGGAGACTTGCTATTCTGGAAGTAGGCTTTGAGATTCCAGATTATTTTTAGGTGCAAGTTTTAAATATGGCTCCCTCCGGTCTTTCCAGGAATCTTCCCTTTAAAGTGGACCGAAGAAGAACACTGCCTCTCCCCTCGAGGCCCCGAGCTGGAGACAGCTTGGAACAAGCTCTGCAGAGTGCTGAGCCCCCTCTCCCCTCCACTTTCTGAACCCTTAGTGTTCCCAAATGTGTGAGGTGTGCAATCCAAATGCACAAGCCTTTGGGTTTCACCGTAAAATACATTGTCAAAATGATAAGCCATTCACTCAGCTGCTTATCAAGGATTTGAAATCAAATGTCACAGTATAATTATAATGGATCTCAGAACAAGTCAGGCGTGGCTGGCAGAGGCATATCTCCATAGTAACTGGAAGCTTAGGAGTCACAGAAAGTAAAATAATCAGGAGTGTCTTCTCCTAGAATCCCGAAAAATGCTGTGTGCTTCAAAAATGTAGATGCATGTATGTATGTGTGAATGTATGTATAAAATCTATGTATGTATCCTATAATAAGAAGATATACATTGAGGAAAATATATTAATAAGAGGGTCTAAATTGAAGAAAATATCAGATAAAATATCTGATGAAAACCTAAAATCTGAAAGCTGTTAGATACAAAAAGACAAAAAGATTGTGAGTCTGCTTCATGTTAAAGAAGTGCACAGGAAAATGACAGATAGACAGAGACAGAGATACAACAGAAAGACAGAGAGAGAGGAACAGACAGAAGGAACCCATTCCCCCATCTTTTGTCTGTGTTAGGCCCACCATGAAGTAGATTACTCCCACGTGAGTGTGGACAGGTCTCTACCCAGTCTGCTAATTCCAGTCTCTTCCAGAAACACCCTCACAAACACATCCAGAAATAAGGTTTAACCACCCACTATCTGAGCACCCTTAGCTCAGGCAAATTAACACATAAAACTAACCATTGCAGTCCTTTCCTAATAGATTATACATTAGTGGAACAGATACACATCAGATATATAAATTAGAATAGATACATGTATAGAATAGTGAACCTGTGGGACAAATGAAGATGGGGATGTAATGAAGAGCAAGAGCAGGTGTCTCTTCAAGGAGTAAATTGTGGATGGCCTGTCTAGGGAGGTAATATTTTGCAACATCCAGATGAAGTGCAGAACTAAACAAGCATGTCTTGAATAAAGGGCTTAAGGTTTTCTTGTTCAAGCAGAGATCTGAATTTTCAATGGCTCATGTTTGCAAAGGAATTGCTCTTTTCCATAGACCTTTGTTTTAGGCTGGGCATTGGGAATGTAAGTCATTTTGGCTACACCCAACAAGCCATCAAGCCAAGAGGAGTTATAGTTGGGTTATTGTGAGCTGGGCACTGGTGACTCACACTTGTAATCCTGGCTACTCAGGAGGCTGAGGATCCAAGTTCAAAGCCAGCCCAGAGAGGAAAGCCTGTGAGGCTCTTATCTTCAGTTAACCACCAAAGAGCCTGAACTGAAGTGCTGGCTCAAGTGGTAGAGCACCATCCTTGAACAAAAAAAGCTAAGGGAGAGTGTTCAGGCCCTAAATTCAAGCCTCAGTATCAGCATAAAACAAAACAAAATAAATAAAACAATGA
Organism: Dipodomys ordii; assembly: GCF_000151885.1. Classification (NCBI taxonomy): domain Eukaryota; kingdom Metazoa; phylum Chordata; class Mammalia; order Rodentia; family Heteromyidae; genus Dipodomys; species Dipodomys ordii. Next base: position 65,045,943 of record NW_012267217.1, on the reverse strand, counting down.
GGCTACTGCAACACCTCTCAACGCCGCCAGCCGCGAGAAGCTTTGGTGCCCTGTTGGACATAGGTATGGGAATAGATGTGACATTTAGGGACATCCGTACTGATTTTTATTCTGGGTTTTGGAAATCAACCCAGGATTTCACACATGCTAAAATATGCTCTACCGTAGAGCTACATCCTTAACCCCAATACAAATTTTGGATGGAGGAATGAGGCTGTTCCAGGAAAGAAACATCTTCTCCTCAGATTGCACGGATGTGTCTGAGAGAAGAGGTAAAAAAGGTTGTCACCATCTGCCCAGAGATCTCAAAGGCAGAGGAAGAATGCCAAGGAACAGGACATGGTAGAATAACCCACATCTTGGTTTTATTGGTTTGTTTTCTGTCGCAGTTGTTTTCTTGGGACTATCTCAGATAAGTCAGGGTGAGCTAGTCACTGTAGGAGCAGGCACAGGCTAGCATCGGAACTCCTCGTCCTCCTTAGTTCCCTCCCAGGGAGGCTGAGACCTGCGGAGTGCTCAGGCAGGATGCAAAGGCAGGAAGCTGTTCCAGCTTCAGGGTCTTTATGGCAGGGAGGAGCTGAGCTCTGGGACAAAGAGCCAGCTTCCTGTGGGACTGACATGACCCAGGAATCCTCCTCCACCTGCTCACACAGACCTTGATCAGGAGGAGAGCTACTGAGGCCCCACTGCCGAGATTGCCCATGGTCCCATCCTTTCATGCAAAAGGAAGGCTCAGGAAGGAGATGTTGACAAAGACTGCAAAGTTTAGCTTGGGGAAGGCGGGGGGGGGGGACACAGTCTCAGCTGGAGTCTGAGCTTTGTTTCTCAGAGTTCAGATATTAGTTCAGGATCCCTGTAGGGAACAGAATCTGTGTGTGGTTTTAGTGAGGAGACACTGGAGGAGAAATGTGGGAGGAAGGCTTGCCAGCTGATATAGCAGGTGGTGACCACAGGAGAAACGAGAATTCTATGAAAAAGCATTCTTGTGCTTGGTTTTACTTCCACTGTGGTGTTACCTGAACTCTTTACCTCATTTTTAAAAAAATAATAAAAATGACAGTACAGGGTTTGAACTCAGATTGCTTGCTCATAGCTGCTGCTCTACTACCTGAACCCTACCTCAAGTCCAGATTTTTTCACTAGATAATTAGAGGTAGAGTCTCACAAACTTTTCTAACCTGGCTGTCCTTGAACCATGATCTTCCAGATCTCAGCCTTCTGATTAGCTAGGATTACAGATGTGAGCTACAGGCTTGTGGCTACGTTGAATAGCTCTTTAAAATGAACAAAGTGCTATCATTATTTATTGTTCCTTTGTCGTGCAAGATCTCAGGTATGCAACACGGCTTTGAATATACACAGACCAAGGGTTACAAAATGGCTTATCTTTCCAGTTGACTGACAGCTGGCAAACAGTTGTGCTGAGTCCTGGCCAGTGGTGGAAGGACTTCAGACCAATGGTAATTGCGTTCGTTTTCACTTTTCAGTTAGCGCGACCTGTCCTTCCTCTGCATTTAGTTGGGGTCATGAACGTTCCTTCCCTTCATTTCCTTTCTGGGTAGATACTCAAATTTGTCTAGACCATCCCTGAGAGATATCCCAAGGTTTCTTCTTTGTCTCTAGGCAAACTCTGACCAGTGGTTCATTGTACACGAACCCTTCCTTCTGTCTGCGCCTCTAATTGTCATGCCCAATGTAGACTCGACTAGCTCTGTCCGGCCTGTGGCCTTGGTCCTTGTCTGGTCGTGGGTCCAGCATCCATCCCACTCCATCCCATCATTCACACCCTGCCTTGCCTGGCTGCTGTCTCGCCCTGGAGACCCCAGTGTGACAAATCTCTGTGCTCCCCTCGCTCTCCTTTGTGAGTGCTGGCCAGTCTCCATCCCACAGTCTGGTCTTGGATCTTCCGGATGTCCCTGTGTCCCCCGGGAGCACAGAGGTTCCTACCAGGTTGAGCATCTCGGAGAGTCTGCCCAGCATCTGCTTTGGCCCCGTGCAGAGAGCAGTGTCAAGACCTAGTGCTTCTGCGCTGCACAGCCAGCCTCTCCTGCCACAAGCCCGCTGCAGGGCTGTGAACACGAGAGCACATCGAGGGTTTCTCACACATATCACTAAGACCCACTGTATAGGGGTCAGCGCTCTTTGGCTCATTTAGAACACCAAAATCCTGGGTGTGGTGTGAATTACCACCGCTTCCTTGAGAACAGCCCCCCACAAAATGCCATCACTGTGACCTGAGGTGAAGCAGAATTTCTGGATTCTTTGAAAACTAAAATGTATGAAGTTATTAAAAGTGTACAGTTATACAAATTTATAGATTTGTCTAGTATACTCTAATTCTTTGGCTAGAGATACAGTATCAACACTTTTCATTAGTCTGTATCCATAGCAGACCAGAACAGGACATAGATAATAACAACAACACAATATTAGTAATAACATCTTGGGATGCATCATTAAGAAAGAACAATAGAGAGGTAAAAGCTGGCCTTCCTACAGTTGGTACCTGCATGGCTTACCGTGGCCAAAAGAGACGTGGAAACAACCTTGCTCCCAGGTGACCTACAAGACCCCTGGGGTTTCATTCTACCAGACTTAAGGGAATACATTTGCACTCTTTAAGACAGTGAACTCTTTGAGACTTAGCATTGTCAGGTGCAATCCCAGTTACAGATGCAGTCCAGAATTCTGCTCCAAGATCGCCCTTCATGGTGGCAAAGTCTAACATGTTTGGAAAGATCTTGGTGAAGAAGACAGTCATCTGTGGGTGGGAAAGCAGAGGCAATAATCCATTAGGTCCATGGAACATAGTCTTCAAAACAAAAACATTGTAATTATTTCGGCTTGGTTAAATCTAAGATAAAATTAGTGCCACCTACTTGAGCCTGATATACCAGTGAGATGGTGGTTATGACAGTGACTTCCAAAGCATTCTATCTTACCTGACTGTCTCTCATTTCATGCATGCAGTTGGTTCTTCAAGTCCACAGATTCCCTATCCTCAGGGATCTAAACTATCTTACAGATCAAAGAGACTCAGGAAGCTGGGAACTCACTGATAGCTCACACCTGTAATCCTAGCTGCTCAAGAGGCTGAGATCTGAGGATTGAGATTCAAAGCCATCCTAGGCAGGAAAGTCCATGAGACTCTCATCTCATTTAGCCAGCAAGACTCAGGAAGTGGAGCTGTAGCTCAAGTGGTAGAATGCTAGCTTTGAGATAAGCTAAAGGTCAGAGCCCAGGCCTTGAGTTCAAGCTTTAGAACTGGCACAAAACAAAACAAAGACACTCAGGGGAAAAAAGCCCGTATCTCTACTGAGCATGTTCAGACACTTTACATTCCTGCTATCATTTCCTAAACAACAATGTAACATCCATTCACATAGCATGGATGATTTAAGTACTCCGAATGATGTGCGAATATAATGCCATTTAATATGAGGGACTTGAGCATGCTCAGATTTTGGAATCTGAGGAGAGCCCTGGAACCTGGGAAAGACTGCACTTTGGCAATAGGATGACACATGAGGCAGTTTCCAAAGCTTGGAGTTTTGAAATATTTCCTTGTAATGATGATTCATAAAATCTTTTCTCAAATGCAAAGGTACTCGGCACAGTTAATGGCAAATAAAAAGTGAATTCTTTTTAGGCTCACTGACTATTTGTACTGAGATTCTACTTCCACATTTATTGCTCATGAAACAATAATGGTAAGAGAAAAATTGCAGCCACGTACTTTTCAAAAGGAAAAACAAGCCAGGTGTTGCTGGTTCGCACCTGTGCTAGTTACTCAGGAAGCTGAGATCTGAGGATTATGGCTTGAAGCCAACTCTGGCAGACAAATCTGAGAGACTCTTAAATCCAATTAACCAGCAGAAAGCTGGAGCTAGAGGTGTGACTCAAGTGATAGACTGCCAGCCTTGAGTGAAAAAGCCAAGGGAGAGTGAGTTCAATCTCTGGTACAGGGGCAACAAAAGGAAGAAATGATGTCTGCACTGTAGCATTAAATCAATCTAAACCAGCACTGGCACTTTTAATTTCTGTGCCAAGGAGTGGATGTGGTTAAGATACCTCCTTTGTGACTGATGATTGAATCTGCATTTGGCAAAGCAGAGGAGATGATCCATTCAGAGATAGAAATGAGATGGAGACTGTCAGGTTTCACAGGTGTCTCCCAGGCAGGCTGGTGCATCCTGAGTCCTCAGAGATACAGTAGGCAGATCTGTGATGCACCTGCCCGCCCCGAGGAAGGGAAGCCTCTCTCTGCTTCCAACTCCTGCCCTGAAGTTGAACAAGAGGGTCCCTTCTTGCTAGGGTCTCTGGTCAGGGAGATTGGTAGTGATCACTCACCTGCTTCCTGAAGGTGACCTTGGTGCATGTGGCTCTCCACTGCAGCTCCTCTCCTCAGCCCCTCCTGTAGGCTTCCTTCCTGCGCCTTCCATAGAAGCTGTGTCTCCTTTCAACTTGATACTGCTGGACTTCAGTCCTCCTGCTGTCTACCACGGCTCCTTTCATCTGGAAGGCCAGGGCTAATAATAAGTTTGAATTAGTATTTTTTCAATGGGCATGTGTATGTTTTACCTTTTCTGAATCGTTTGGTGTTATTATCTTTACAGATTTTCCTTTAGGAGAACTTTTCTTCCTTCCTCCCTCCCTCCCTCCCTCCGTCCCTCCCT
>NW_012267217.1:65023551-65037269 GCF_000151885.1 Dipodomys ordii | reverse complement strand
TGCTGATTTGGATGATACTGAATTTCTGTGTAAGCTTGACTATTTACAGCTGGTGTATAAGAATATGTGGCCCCAGCTTAGAGCATTATATGATTCTGCTTATATTCCTACACCCCATTTGTTTAAACCAGGGGACTGGGTGTTTGTTCGAAGGCACAACTTGAGATCTCTGGAACCACGGTGGAAGGGACCTTACATGGTGCTACTGGCTACACCTACTGCCCTTAAGGTGGATGGCATTGCTGCTTGGATCCACTGTTCCCATGCCAGACCAGCTGACCCCTTTGCCCTGGACGACCATGGGGAAACATGGGAACTCTCCAAGCATCCTACCCAACCACTCAGCATACGTCTCAAGAAAAGAAAAGTGGACTGATTGTTATTGGTATACCCATTCAAGATCAAGAGCTGTTGGAGTTTATTTTTGGGCCAGAGCCACAAGATTGTGGCTCAGGACCATAAGTCAAGGCGGGGGGGGGGTGGGAAGAAAGGTTAAAGTTTGAGGCAGTGACCATTTGTTGCTTGTTTCTGTCTAGCAAAGCAACATGTGGTGGTAATCCAAACACCTGGTTGATTGTGTACCTTTATAAGACCTGCAAATCCTTAGCTCAGGGCTCTCCTCCTATGCTCCATTGTGTCGGAGTGAAGGATGAGGCCCGAGCTGCAGCCCATTTAAATAAAACAGCTGTAGAGTCTGACTCTCGGTGGTCTTCTTGCGGGGGGGGGGGTGTCCTGCGACCATGGCATAACAGTACAATGCTAGTCTTGATCACAAAAGAAGCTCAAGGAGTGCCCAGGCCCTGAGTTCAAGCCCCAGGACTGGCAAAAATAAGTGGGTTTTGAATGTTAGACAAGTCACCATCTTCTTTGGGACTGGGGTGTGTGTAGCATCAGTACACTGGAGCCTGCACCCTAAATAACCTCAGTTTTGACCAAGGCCATTCAGGTTACCTGAGCAAATCTCTCCCTCTTGGCCCAGATTCTTGAAGGCCTAGGGATGGGGGACTGGGGAGGGTGGGGGCGTGTCCTAATAGCACCAGGTGGTTTGTTGCTGAAGTGTGTAGGGCACTGTCCTTAATGAGGAGCCCTGGGGGGGTTAGAAGCTCTGAGTGCAGTAGCCATCTTCCTCCTCCTTCTATTAGTGTTCAGATTCTTGGATCTGGAGATCCTTCCAGATTAGTATGATATCCACTATCATACATGGAATGTGTCACAACACTGAATCATTCATGGTTTTTCTTGCTCTCTATATGTGTATACCCTATACATCTCTCTGTAAAGATTAAAATGATCTCTATGTACATAGTATTCCCTATGTAAGTATTATTCTCTCTATACAGACGAAAACTATTCTGTGCATACAGTACTTTGTGCATGCATATACATGCCATCTACAGGGAGTGATACCACTTTTACATTCTGTTTTATATCCATCCAAGCATTGTGGGATACATTTCCTTGTGTTGCCAACAAAGACTAAATGCAGGGTTTGTAAGTAGTGCTCATCATGGTTTAATGAGTGAGCACAAAATTAAATTTTACCTCGAAAGAAATAAATTAAAAATTTTGTATGCTTGTTTTATTTTATTTATTTATTTTTGTACCAGTCTTGGGGCTTGAACTCAGGGCCTGAGTGCTATCCCTGAGCTTTTTTGTTCAAGGCTAGCTCTCTACTTCAGCTCCACTTATATAGCTATTTTTTTTTGTGTGGTTAATTGACTAAAGAGTCTTGTAGACTTTCCTGCCCAGGCTGGTTTCAAACCAGGACCCTCAGATCTCAGCCTCTTGAGTAGCTGGGATTACAGGTGCTAGCCATTGGCACTTGGCTTGTTTTTTTGGTTGGGTGGGGGGAGTGAATTTGGTCATAGGTCTTAAACTCTGGGCCTGAGTGCTGTCCCTGAGCTTTTTCACCCAAAGTTAGTGCTCTACCGCTATCAGCCATAGCACCACTTCTGGGTTTCTGGTGGCTAACTGGAGATAAGAGTGTCATGAACTATCCTGCCCAGACTGGCTTCAAACTGCAATCCTCAGATCTTAGCACCAGGCTGTATATTTGCTCATGGGGTTTAGCTATGCCACGTAGGCTGTCCTTGAAGTCTCTGTTACGGCAGTTAGTGGCAATATTACCACTGCATCATCCTTAAAATTCATTAAAATTTTGCTTTTTAATTTTGATGAATCATCTTGGATATTTTAGGAAAAAATGTTTGGAAAACATAAAATTATTTTAAGTATTTTTCTCTTAATTTATTCAATTTGCATTTTTGAAAAAAATAATCCAAATTTTATACACTTGGAATGCATTTCAAATATACTTTTAGATCCTATAGGTCATTATCAAAGAAACTTTTTATTTCACTTGTGAAATAAAATATTGTGGCCAGGCATTGGTGGATCATGCCTGTAACCCTATCCACTCAGGAGGTTGAAATGTGGGTGCTCTTGGTTCAAATTCAGCCCAGGCAGAAAGGGCTATGAGATTTATCTCCAGCAAAAAGCAGGGCTGGAAGGAGAGCTCAAGTGGAAGACTGCCAGCTAAGCAAGTATGAGGCCCTAAGTTCAAGCCCCAGTACAATAATTAATGACAAGACCAATAATAAGAAATATTCGGTTACTTATGTGCATATTTGTTTTATGGCTTTCCCAAATATTGTCTTCTCAGCAGTCCCCTGCTCAATATAGAAGGATGCAACCTGTTTAAGTTCACATCTTCCAACTTGAGTACTGAGTTAAAAATTGTGTGTGTGTGTGTGTGTGTGTGTGTGTGTGTGTGTGTGTGTGCGTGCGTGTGTGTGCTGGTCATGGGCTCTGTCCGTTAGCTTTTTGTGCTCAAGGCTAGCACTCTATCACTTGAGCCATACCTTCACTTCTGACTTTTCGCTAGTTAGTTGGAGATAAGAGTCTCAGATTTGTCTGCCTGAGGTGGCTTTGAACCATGATCCTTAGATCTCAGAATCTGAGTAGCTGAGATTACAGACATGAGCCACACCAGTGCCTGGTGTCTTTTAGAAATTTATACTTACACTGCATAGGCTACCATTTGTGTCTGCTTTGGCTTTGCTGGGGTCTCCCCTCCCCCACTCTCCATCAAACTATGTGGCTGACAGACTGTCTTCAAGGTCCCATCAGAAATGCCTGCTCCAGCTTGGTGTGATTATTGTAAACTCTCACTTGCATTTTTTCCTATTGCTTTTATGGCTTTGTCCTATATATTGGAATTCTTGATCCATCTGGAATCCATTGCCACTCACTATGATCAGTGAAGACATAGTTCTGTCTCCCAAACTCTCAGCACTTGTACAAACATGATTCACAATGTCCAAATATGACTGTGCTAACACATTTCCGCCTTAATATGAAATTCTCCCTCATATGCTGCATTGAGCTGCAACACATGTGTGCATTCTTTCTGTTGGTTTCTTTGAGCACTCACTCATTGTCCCTTTTTGGTTCTTTCTTTGTCTAGATTTGTGTGTGTATATGTGTGTTTGCTAGACATCGTTTCATTTTGCTTTAATATATTCTTTAGAGTAGATAAATCACTGTACTATCTTATTTTTCCAAAATCGTATTTACATATTCCTGAGAATTTTCAGAATCTAGTTCCCAGATTATATTTTAGAATGGTTAACCAGATAGATAGAGATAGTTCTTCTCTTTGTGAAAACAAGAACAGAACTGCTAGGAAATTTGGGGAGAAAGAGAGCAAGTCTTGTTATAGTTCCTCTGCCTACCATGGTATTATTTTACATTATTATTTTGCTGGCCATCGGTGACTCATGACTGTAATTCCACCTACTCAGGAGGCTGAGATCTGAGGATTGTGGTTTGAACCCAGCCAGGGCAGGAAAGTTTATGAGACTCTTATCTTCAATTAACCACCAGAAACCTGGAAGTAGAGGTATGACTCAAAGTGCTAGAGTCCTAGTCTTGAGCAGAAAAGCTCAGGGACAGCACCAAGACCCTGAGTTCAAGCCTCACAAGCATAAATATTTTTCTTACTTTGGAGGTTATGAAAATACATTTTTGCATAATTATCATTCTTTCCTGCTTGTTTTATAATTGCTCTGGTACACTGGAGTTCCATGGATAGGATCAAGCTTTGAGTTCCTGAGCCTACATGCTGTCCTTTGTATAAGGACACCAATCACTTCGGGACGGGAGCTACCTCAGTGCTAAGAAACAGCAGTGTGTTCATGTCTACTTTCCTGAGTCAGGCTATTGTTGCTGTGTAGCCCAGGCTGTCTTTGAGCTCTTCATTCTCCTGCCTTGGCCTCCCAAATACTGGAACTACGGGTGGAAGCCACTATACTCTGCCAGAGCAGTATGCTGCATCTTCACAAATTACATTAGCTCTGGCTGTTCCCAAGTAAGACTGAAGTTCTGTGGGTTAGAACTTTTGGGCTCTAGCCACATTGGGAAGGCTGGCGACAGCAGGCTGGGCTTCCAAGGTGCAGGATCCAGGGGAGAGAAATTCAGATGAGAAGAAAACTAGGGCTGGGCTGAGTAACCAGAAGTTCTATGAGCAAAACACGCCTGAGAAGGTGGAGGTTACTGTGTTGCCAGGAAATAGGCCTGCTAGGACCAGGGTGCTGAAGGAAGGTGTCTGGAAAGCATTAGGGAGGGAATCCATCCTGTAACTCAAGGGTCAGAGAGGTTCTCTGTCTAGGAGGGAGTTAGTGCAGGATGGAAGGCCCAGGGCGTTGCACAGCAGTGGCTGAGGCCCCACGGTGTCTGTGGGAGTTGAGGAGGATAGGTTTGACGGTGTCTGTGGGAGTTGAGGAGGATAGGTTTGCAGGAGGTGGTGGCAGATGCTGGATCCCAAGTCTGAAGTTTATCAAGATCCATCAACCCAATGGATATGTCTTGAGTCCGAGACAAGAAGCTCATTGCTATATTATGAAATCTGCCCAACTTCCTCTCCCAGACATTGGAGACGATGAAAATAGATTTCCACACACTGATGAGTCCCAGCCCTGCTGGCAGCAAACTTCTTTGGAGACTGTTTAGAAACACTTCCCAGAGCCTGACCAGGGAGCCTCTCCTGGGCTTCCTTCCATGACAAGCCTCCTGGGGAACTCAGTGAGTCCTGCCCAGGTCTTCCCTTGGTGGCATTGCTGTCATAGAGCACAACATTGGTTGGTACAGTGTTCTCTGCACTTGATGGTTTAGACACAAGAGCATGGATTTTAGGGAATGTCCTCTCCAAAAAGACCTGAACCTCTACATTACAGGCAGGGCCATCAGAAACAGTGTGAATAAACTGCAGACCCTGAGTCAGAGCACCCACCCCAGTCCAGACTGACAAGGCTTGTGGTGATTCCAAGAATGACTCTGCAGTGTACGACACACAGGAATAATACTGTTCAGTAACCGAATGTTTTCTCTGCACATGATAATCTCAACAGTCTCAGGAGACGTCCTTTTGCCTGGAAATATCAAGAGCAAACATGCTGGGGATCCTTGGAGGTCAGCATTGCTGGAGATGGAAGACGGGGAGACAGTGGGCAGGAAGATGCTATCTGCTGGATGCTGTGTGCACAGTGACATCCCCTCAGCCTGTACTGTAATGCAAACTGTCATGAGAGGAGAAATGATGCAGCTGACACTGAAGTTATCAAAACAAAAACAAAAACAACCAAGATTGAAGGGTTGGCAAGGACACTCCTTGCAAGTTCACAAGACAGGATCTGTTCCAGAGGATCTGTTCCTGACCCCATCTGGCTCTGGTGGTTTGGTGGATGTCTGACTGAGCTGACCACAAATCTGGATCCTTCAGTTTTCAGCCTCCTCATCAGCATGAGCTACGGTTACCTGCCTGGCCTTGTGGCACCTTTGAGATACTGAAGCAAAGATCTGAATTCCTTTCACCTTCTCCTTGCAGGTCACTCATGCAACCTGTACCAAGTGTGGGGCTGTGCATGCAGCAGCAGCAGCAGCAGCAGCAGCACTTATTTGCTGGATTCCTAGGAGATGCAGGGAAGGCTGGGCATGGATGTGGAATGGAGTGGGTATGGACATCATCTCCCTCTCTAGGAGAGTGTTTTCTGGGAGAAATATACATGACCTAAGTGCATCGTGGAGAAAAGCCATCAGCACACCCCACCCCAAGCACACCCCACCCAGCTTCCTTTGCTCCTTCCCCTTTCTGAACCATTTGTTATGTACAACACCTCTGACACCAAAGTCTCTTATGTCTGCATGGTGTCTTACAGTTTAATTCTGTTCTGATAGGTTTCCATGCAGTTAGGCAGATCACTTGCAGGTTAACTGTTCATTCCCTAGATTGCTACCTTTTCCAGAATTAGTGGGTCACAAATCCTGGGACTTCAATAATTCTGACTGACCAGCTAAAGACTGGGAATGGCCAAGACCCCTTCTTAGGTCTGAGGACTTGCTAGTTTGGCCCACAGAGCTCAGGAAAATGCTTTATGTATGTGTGTATGTATGTACATGTGTGAGTAGTAAGGCTTGAATCCAGAGCTTCGAGGCTGGCTCTCTGCCATTTGGGTCATGCTTCTAGCCTAACTTCTTTATTGGATTTTAGAGATAGAGCCTCACGGACATTTCTATGCAGACTGATTACAAGATGCAGTCTTCTAGGTATCAGCCTCCTGAGTAGCTAGGATTACAGGCATGAGCCATTAGCACTTGGCTTGTTTTTTTTTATTTTTTTTTGTGTGTCAGTCCCGGGGCTTGTACTCAGGTCCTAGGCGCTGTCTCTGAGTGCTTTTGTTCAAGGCTAGTGCTCTACTACTTAAGCCACAGCCCCACTTCTGGCTTTTTGGTAGTTAGTTAAAGATAGTTTCATAGACTTTCCTCTCAGGCTGCTTTGAATCCTGATCCTCAATTTCAACCTGATGAGCAGCTAGGATTATAGGTGTGAGTCTCCAGCACACAGTTTGTTTGTTTTTAAAATAAAGGATGAAACTCAAGAATGGTCCAATGCAGGAGATGAGATATGGGAAGGGGAGAGCGCTCCCTGCCTTCCTCCAAGTGCATTGTCTGGGGCTCTCCAAACCCCTCCGAACCCTGGGACTTAAGGGTTTGCAGATGTTCTTTTCACATAGAAGAAAAGATTCAGTCACTGGTGGTAGGTGACTGGCTCCATTTCCAGCCATTGTCTCATACTCTGAAGTCAGGTGTGGGACTAAAGGTGCCAGCCACCCCCAATTCCAGGGGCTGTCTTCTCAGGACTGAGAGAAGACCAGACTAATAAGTATAGGGACACTACCTAGGTGACACTAAGAGGCAACTCATCAGCTCACTTTGAATGGCAGAAAGCACTGTCACCTCTACCACTCAGGAGATCCCAAGAATTTCAGGAGCTTAGTGTCAGGTACTGGGGACAAGACCAAAAATATATTTCTTACTAGATCACAGAATCACATACTGAAGTGAACTCCGGCAGGGTTTTAGGCTTTCCACATTTGTCATATGGGGATAACTCATAAAATTATAATGCTGTGATAATACCACTTACTAGAACAATGAAAAATAATCACTGTCTAGTGGGCATCTCCTCAGCATGTTGGAGGCGGTCAAGCAGAAGGGTTAGTCAGTATTGGAAGATGTTCAATGCCCAGGTTTCCTCTGGGCAGTGTTTAGAGCCCTCCGTCAGTGCCTGCGTTTCCTGGGTGCAAATGCCAGCTCTCCTTTCTGTGATCACTGTTCTGGGTTCTGCTCAAGTGATTTGACTTAGGGAAACTCCAAATACTAGTCCTGGTTAATGATTAGCCACTTCCTGATCTCAAGCCCTGAGACTTTAGTGACCATGGATGGCGCACTGGCACAAGGACAGCTGGGGTGCAGGACTTTTGGGGTGCAGGGCACCCTGGTGTGCCATCTCTGTTCCTGGGCCTCTGCCCATCAGGGGAAACCAGAAGTTACAGTGAAATTTCATTTAGCAAAGGCTTTGCTTTGTACTTGAGATCAGATTAACATTCATCGACTTAAAGCACAAGTAAAGAAGGAAAAGGAGCTGTGATTTTGAAAGTGGGAGAAAGAAAAGAGGAGGTAGGGTGGGAGGACAGGCAGAATGTCTGGAATTCCTGGACCACAGGACCTTGCAGGATTTGTGTTCTTTCTAGGCTCTGCTTTCTCTCTACCACCTCTTCTCCTCACTACTGGCTACAATCCAGGCTCTTACTTGGACTTTTTGGAAGGAGAATGAGAAATATTCTACAAGTAGCATGAGCCAGCACGGAACAAGTAAGGAATTAATTATCAAACTAGAGGACTAGAATACATTGGATGGAACAATGAGGGAAATACATCCATTTGGATCCCATTAGATTATTTGAAAATCAAGATAGCTGATGATTATGCATAAACACACTTTTCCCTGACTTTGGAAGGGGTCAAAACACAGCAAATCAGACTCAGAGAGGCAAATGTTGCAGGTTCCCTCATATGTGGAAGCTAAAAGTAGCTTATAAACTTATAAGTCTATGTATTTGGCGGTATGCAAGTATCTACAAATGTATTAACGGAAATGTGTGTTAATCCATGGAAAGGCAAAGTCAAAGTCCAGCAAAATAAACATCAGGAAGCAAGTACTTGAAAGGGGTGGAGTAGAGTCAAGAGGAGAGGGTAGACAGTGGAGAGGGGAAACAGAGAAAGAATACAGTCAAGAATTTAATGGAGGGGCTGGGAAGGTGGCTCAGTGGTAGAGCGCTTGCCTTGCATGCCTGAGGCCCTGGGTTCGATTCCTCAGCACCACATAAGCAAAGAAAAAAAAGCCGGAAGTGGCGCTGTGGCTCAAGTAGTAGAGCGCTAGCCTTGAGCTGAAGAGCTGAGGGACAGCGCCCAGGCCCAGAATTCAGGCTCCACGACCGGACCCCCCCCAAAAAAGAATTTAATGGATACCATACAAAATTAAGAAAAGTGAGGGAAGGATTGGTTGGGAGGGGTAAGTAAGAATGTTGACAGGGATGCCAATAATCAAGATGCACCATGTTCATGTTGAGTGCAACTCCTTGATACATCTACTTAAAATAATAAAAATAAATAAAACCTATGCTGATGGGCGAATCTGCCTTATGGCACATCAGGTCTTGGCAGCATGCTGCTTAGTAGGAGATGGCTGCTTCCTACTGAGGTCTTGGGGCTCCGGAGGGTCTTGGTTCATAATGAAGACAAGCATCCTCAGAGAGAATGTACTGAATGTGGCTCCCCTAGGGGAAAAGCAAAAACTCAAAACTCAAAGTCAGGTTTCCATGGAATACCCATCGCTCTTGTGCAATCATAAACTCTAAAAATTGTAAGCCAAACCATCGTTAACCAAAGATGGTCTCATTGTAGCCATCCACACTATCTGGAAAGAAATGTCATCCACTAGAGACAGATCCACAAGTGATTGATGAAGATCTGAAGATCATGTCTCCTCTCCGTGTTTTCATGCCCTGCCTGGACTGGGAGTCAGCTGTGCCTGCCTTTAATCCTGCGGTTCACTTGCCCACGGGACACTGCGCCTGCCGGACCATGCTTGCTCAGAACGCAAGTCCTCAGGCTGTGAAAGACACAGCTCTGAGGATGCACCCATGACATCCATCGGCTGGGGCACATAGCTGCTTATTTCTTAAGCAATAAGAATTATTCTTTCTGGCTCATATTTTTTACCCTTCAAAACAAACTTATTTCTGTTAGGATGATGCCAATATATTTTATGGATTCTTATGGCAGCTACTAAAAGAAAATTTGTTTTGAATGTTCTTGTCCTGGTTGGGAAAGATATGAAAAATAAGGTAATTTTCCCTCTGGTGAAAATTTTCCCTCAGCACCCAAATATATTCAATGCAAAGGTGATTTCCACGAGAAACCTGGTAATTTCTATTTATTGTGCTCTGGAGAAGAGAAGGGGCTACTTGAAAAATAATTCTCTTTAAAACAACATTTCCTCAGCAAATGGTTTCGTAGACTGTCTGCACATCCACGTGTCTTAGTCTGTTTTGTGTTATTGCAACAAAATACAGGAGATAAATTATTTGTTTAACTCACAGACGTGGAGCAGAGAACTGGCCTCAAGTCAGGCTAGAGTCTCCTGGCAAATAGTACCACAAAGAAGGAGAATAGGAGAGAAATAGCTGAGCAAGGAAGCTTTCCTTTTTTTTTTTTTTATAACAACCCACGTTTTTGAGAACCAACCTACTTCATGAAACCAGCAAGAGCCCCTTCACCAGTGAATCATGATCCAAACTCTTCCCTCTCCCCTAGACTCCCCTGCGCCCCACCTTTACTCATCCAACCATCTTTGGTGCCACTATCCTGGGGACCAAACTATGTTTGAACCATAGCTCCACTTCTGTGGGACACAGACTGGCAATAAGAGACTGCCACCTCCATCCACATTAGCATCCCCTCATGGGGTCACTACTGTGGAAAAACTCAGTTTTTGTGACACCATTTTGAATATTTTTTGTTTGTTTTTTAGGGGTACTGAACTCAGGGTTTCATGTTTGCTAGGTAGGTGGTGCTACCATTTGAGCCACATCCTTACCCCTTTTTGCTCTGCTTAATTTTGAAATAGGGTCTTGCTTTATGTCCAAGGCAAGCCTGGACTGTGATCTTCTTATTTAAACGTCACCTCATAGCTGGGATAACAGGCAAACACACGTCACCTGCCCAGCTTTTTCTGTTGAGATGGGGTGGGGGTGGGGTATTGTCTCACAAACTCTTTTTTCTCCCAGCTAGCCTTGAACTGCCATGTCCTGAGAAGTTAAGATTATAGTCAGCAGCTATTGATGCCTAGTCACTTTTGTTGTTTCTAAAAAAAAAAATTCCTAGGTAATTACTCTCTTTGGAATATGGTGTTTGTACGCCTCTCTCCCAACGTGGGCCGAATGTATCTGGAACATGCAGAGGGCTCTTACTGAGGAAGATACAGAGATGACCATGCCTGACAGGATGCTCAGGGCCTCCCCTCCCCCACCACACTGGCGGTCAGTGGTTGAGAGTGGCTGAAGCTGACCATGGTGGGCACAGATATGGGGCTTTGTGTCAGCTCCCTGCGTGATCTGCTTTGTGGGGGCTCACCCAGGGATGCCCAGTCCCCTTTTGTGCTCTCCCTCTCCATCTATTCTGGGGTCACTGGGCACAGGTCACTTGCACAGTCTCTAGATCGTGTCTTTTTCCCAGCTCAGCTCTCTCTCTCTCTCTCTCAAGCTTACGCACCAGAAGGGCAGAGTCACCATGTCCTTCACAGGCCAAGGTCATTCCTGGTTCTAGAGCTTCAGTACCCTCTCCCATTTCCCAGGGCTGCTGTGGCGCCCAGATCACCAGAATGTCCACACCAGGTGTCTCTGTTCCCAACAGTCCTGTTTGTCACTCCAGCCAGGGCTTTTGAAACCAGAGGGATGAAAAAGACCTGAAGACATTGGCAGGAGAAGTCTGACCTGCCGTGGCATTTCCCTAAGAACTCCCAGTTCCAGGACAACCAGAGATGCCCCTGGGCAACAGAGCCACTGGACTTGCCCCAAAGTCACAGCGCTGAGATAGGCAGGGCAAGGTCACTGGCTGACCCCTGCTGCCCGGCTGACTGACCTTTAACAGCCAGGCCCCCAGCCAGATGTGACAGTCACCTTCAGATGCAGAGAGGATAGAAGACCCCCCCCCATGCACACACACACACAAACACACACACACATACTCTTCCTGTTGGCTGCTATGAGAAGGAAATGCCAAATTCATCCCATCCTGTGCCTAGATCAAAGTGAGATGAAATTGTTATTTGGCTTTCAGGAAATTAAAGGATGTCAAAATTCTCTCAATGAGACCCATGTTTCAGAGCCTCCTCCTGTCCATTGTGGTCTAGTGGAGGTGGACAGTGGAGAATAAATGTTACACACTGGACCAGAGTGTCCCCCGTGGGTGTCACTGAGCTGGTGGGGAGCAGAGGAGATCTGGGGTGGATAGCCCCTCTGAGGCTCCGGTGTGCAGGGCAGAGGCATGAAGCTAACTTCTGGTCCATCGGTCCATGACTATGGAGGTGCAGCAACAGGTGGACTGAATCCTTCCAGATGCAGACAACAACATCTCAGCCCCACGCAGTTCAAATGTGTTTAGAGCCAGAGTACTGAACCAGATGGCTAAGCTAAAGTGAGGAGGTCAGAGAGGGCCTTATGCTAAGATGACCTGTGTTCTTCTGAGAAGAGACCCCAAAGGCAAGGCATCGAGGATCCAGGGAGATGCCAGCCACCCGTGAGCCCAGTGCACAAATGTGGCCAGGTCTGTGGCTTCTGACCCACAGCCTCTGGAGCCATGAAACCACAGACCCGTGCCACATGCACCTTGCAGTCCGCAGCACATCTGCCAGATGGAGCAGGTGTCACCTCACATTGACAGAAGCCCTTCACCTTGGTGGCTCAGCCTGTGGGTGAACAAAGCCCCTCTTAGGAAATGTTTCACAGGCGTTGTGTATCGCAAGCCCACCAAACAAGCCTCTCCAAATTAGGGCTTCAGATGAGGTCCCTGTCCGCTGGGCTGCTTAGGGGAGTCGCCTGAGGAATGGACAAAGTAGTGCCTGGCATTGCTGTTTACCTGGCCCAGGGTTATTTACTGGGACACTCTGGGTGGTGAACCTTGACCTTCTCTGTCTTCCAGGTATAGGTTGGGCCTCTCACCAAACTTCCGGTCCTGCTGAATTGGCATCTGTGTGTCTGCCTCTGGTGCCCATGAGCTATAAGCTGTCCCCCAGGGAGGCCTACTTACCCAGACCTGGCCTTATCCTTTCCAGTCCCCCTTTCTGTGTCCTCAGCTGGTCCCCTGAGCTCACAGGCTGACATTCGCCACTGGCCTCTGCCACTTCACTCTACCCTCACTGCGGGTCTGCCCGTGCCACGGACCTCTTCTGCCATCACGTTCAGCTTCCACACCTGCCACCTTGGGAGCCCTCAGGACGCAGCCCTGGCTCTCCTGACTGCACGGGGGAGAGGTCCTCGCCAGTGAGGCATTCCCCAACTCCCACTCACCTCTGTGGGTCTCCATGCTCAGCATCTACACACAAACTACTGCCATACTCGGGAGCAAACAGATCTCTGAAGCTAATGGATTTGCTCCTGGATGAGCACTCTCAAGTGGATAGGAGAGCTGTAGTGAATTATAGATGTATTCTAGATGGCAGAGGGAGAGGAGTTTTTAAAGGTTACAGGAGAAGCGTTCTCTTCATTGTTTAGAAACAATAAGCCTTGGCTTCAGACCAAGACTGGACTGTCAGTCTGGGCAGACGCCCTCTCAGGAGTATTTTTGTGCAAGGTTGTGGGTGTGTCCTTGTTACAGGTCTTGCCAGTCTCACATGGAAGCCATCTCCTCCTGCAGCGCCTTCTGGCCTTATTTATTTATCAATCTATTGATTTTCATGAGGGCTTGATACAAGTGACTCCATGTTGATTCTGAAAATTTTTATAGTACATCCGTTGTCTTAGTCGATTCAATCTCTTTCAGCAAAGCACCTTTTATTCAAAGTTGGTCTTAAAAGTCTACACAACTTTAGGGTTTAAGGAATTTGTAAGTGCCTCAAACCAAGAATAATCCATTCATACCCATCCCACCTAAGTCTTCCTCCCTACCCCTGCCCAATTATTTTGAAGCAAATCCTGGCTTCCATTTCTTTCTATCATTGACTCTTCCAGGTTAATTTGAAGACTGATGACTTCCTTAACTTTCTCATTAGGGGTGTGTGTGTGTGTGTGTGTGTGTGTGTGTGTGTGTGTGTGTGTGTG
>NW_012267217.1:65018153-65023501 GCF_000151885.1 Dipodomys ordii | reverse complement strand
GACC
This sequence comes from Dipodomys ordii, assembly GCF_000151885.1. Classification (NCBI taxonomy): domain Eukaryota; kingdom Metazoa; phylum Chordata; class Mammalia; order Rodentia; family Heteromyidae; genus Dipodomys; species Dipodomys ordii. Next base: position 65,023,497 of record NW_012267217.1, on the reverse strand, counting down.
TCAGACTCCAAAGGTAAAATAGCACTGTCTTTGTTAATTTGTCTTGCCTTGGAGGAACTGGGAGATGTCCCAGATCCTCTTGTGGGGCAGGACTAACCCTGTCGTGTGGAGCAGGGGGTCCTTGGAACCCTGCCGTGTGTCGGGGGGGTCCTTGGAGCCCTGCCGTCTGGGGCGGGGGGTCCTTGGAACCTCGCCTGTGTGAATTGTGGGGTGGGGGTCGGTTCGGTGTTGGGCTGGAATTGACCAAGAGGGCCTACTAACCGAGGCCCAACGTGCCCACTGTGGGTCTGCTCCTTCTGCTGTGGGGCGTGGGTGTCCCATTACAGGAGTCAGGGGACCAGTTCGGGAGATCTCCACTTTGTAAGCTCTTTTTTTCATAACTGTCAGGCCTGCGTGTGTCTTGTTTGTACTGTTTATTGACGGGACTGGAAACCATGCGCAACACTCCATCTAGCCCCCTAGACTTACAAAAAGAAACTAAGAAAGAGGAAAAGAAAAGGTACCCCCACCCCGGTTGTTCAGGGAGATAACTTGGAAGAAGAAATGTTTCCTCCCCCATACTCCCCTTCCCAAGTTCCTTTTGCAGAACCTGAGAATGCTCAAGAGGAGGAGGGAGCTATAGAGCCCTCGGCACCTGCCCTTAAAGTTTCTGAGTCACTCGCTGCCGCCCTGGGATCAACCCCCCCATCTAATGCAGCTGTTTTTCCCTTATGCACCACAGGTCCTGTGGATGCAGATGGTCAACAGCAACTCCAATATTGGCCATTTTCTACCAGTGATCTATACAATTGGTGTACCCAAAATGCCCCCTTTTCTGAGAAACCCCAGGATTTAATTAGTTTGCTTGAAACTGTTCTCTTTACTCATCAGCCCACTTGGGATGACTGCAGTCAGCTTTTACAGGTCCTTTTTACCACCGAAGAGAGAGACCATATCTGAGAGGCTGCCTGGAAACATATCCCTGGCCCCACAGGAGTGCCCATCACGGATCCTGCCCTGATCGCTGCCTATTTTCCTGAGATCCGACCAACATGGGACTACAATACGGTTGAAGGTAGGGAGCGACTCCTCGTCTACCGCCAGGCTCTGTTGGCAGGTCTCAAGGTGGCGGCTCGCCGACCTACTAATATGGCCAAGGTTTATGATGTTAGACAGGGAGGAAGTGAAAGTCCGGCAGCATATCTTGAGCAGCTCATGGAAGCTTTTAGTCAATATACCCCGTATCATCTTGAGACCCAAGAGTCGACTCAGATGCTTGTGTTTGCCTCACCAGACATAAAGCAGGTTCTAGACAGACTTGGTGAAAAGTCTATTAGGGATCTAGTAGCTGCGGTGGAAAAGGTTTACAATAAGAGAGAGACAGAGGAGCAAAGACAGGAAAGGAAGGACAGAGACCATGAAATTGAGCGTGAAAAGAGAGACCAGGCCAAGGAAAAGAGCCAGACTTGGACTCGCCACTATCACATGCCGAGCATACCTGGTTCACAGATGGCAGCAGTTTCATTCGAGATGGAAAAAGGTACACAGGCGCAGCAGTCACCACGGACACTGAGATAGTGTGGGCAGAAGCACTCCCTCAGGGAACATCTGCACAAAGAGCAGAGCTAGTGGCACTAACAAAAGCCCTACAAATAGGAAAAGGGAAGAGACTAAACATTTACACGGACAGCCGGTATGCTTTTGCCACTGTGCATGTCCATGGAGCCATTTACCAAGAGAGGGGGCTGCTGATAGCTGAGGGAAAGGCTATTAAAAACAAAAAAGAAATTTTAAGCCTCATCTGGGCCTTATGGGAACCAGCAAATATTGCCATTATGCACTGCCCTGGCCATCAAAAGGGAACTGATTCTATAACCAAAAGAAATAACTTGGCCGATCAGGCAGCCAAGGAGGTGGCCCTCCAGCCCAGAGCAGAAGTACTGACTTTAGTAAACCCAGGGCCACGAGCTTTGCCTCCTGAGCCTCAGTACTCCCAAGAAGACTTGGAGTGGATAAAGAAAATTCCCATGGCCTATAAACTCCCAGACAGAGAAGGAAACAAAGACTGGTGGAAAACTGGTGAGAGGAAACTTATCTTGCCACAAAGATTGGGCAAGGGGATTCTTAAGAGAATCCATCGGGTCTCTCACATGGGAACCCGATAGAATGCAGGACTTGCTCCGACACTCAGAAGTAAAAATTAGGCAAGGAAATCAACTCATTGAGGACATTGTTAAAAATGGTAAAGCCTGTCAGCTCACCAATGCCCCCAATCAACCAGTTACAAAAGGAGCTCGCCTCTGTGGAGATAGGCCAGGTGTGTATCAGGAAGTAGACTTCACAGAAATTAAAACTGGAAAATTTGGACATAAATAGTTGCTAGTTTTTGTAGACACTTTTTCAGGATGGGTTGAAGCCTACCCAACAAAGCATGAGACTGTGAATGTTGTGGCTAAGAAGATCCTGGAAGAAATGCTACCCAGGTATGGCTTCCCATCCACCATCGGGTTGGACAATGGACTGGCCTTCGTCTCAAAAGTAAGTCAAGGAATAGCCGTGGCACTGGGGACGGATTGGAAATTGCACTGTGCTTATAGACCCCAGAGTTCAGGGCAGGTAGAAAGAATGAATCGGACTCTAAAAGAGACCTTAACTAATTGGCTTTGGAGACTGGTGCAGACTGGGTATCACTCCTTCCTTTTGCCTTGTTTAGAATAAGAAATTCACTCTATCGGCTTGGCTTTACTCCTTTTGAAATAATGTATGGACACCCTCCCTAGCCTTCAGATTGAATTGCTTGCTGATTTGGATGATACTGAATTTCTGTGTAAGCTTGACTATTTACAGCTGGTGTATAAGAGTATGTGGCCCCAGCTTAGAGCATTATATGATTCTGCTTATATTCCTACACCCCATTTGTTTAAACCAGGGGACTGGGTGTTTGTTCGAAGGCACAACTTGAGATCTCTGGAACCACGGTGGAAGGGACCTTACATGGTGCTACTGGCTACACCTACTGCCCTTAAGGTGGATGGCATTGCTGCTTGGATCCACTGTTCCCATGCCAGACCAGCTGACCCCTTTGCCCTGGACGACCATGGGGAAACATGGGAACTCTCCAAGCATCCTACCCAACCACTCAGCATACGTCTCAAGAAAAGAAAAGTGGACTGATTGTTATTGGTATACCCATTCAAGATCAAGAGCTGTTGGAGTTTATTTTTGGGCCAGAGCCACAAGATTGTGGCTCAGGACCATAAGTCAAGGCGGGGGGGGGGTGGGAAGAAAGGTTAAAGTTTGAGGCAGTGACCATTTGTTGCTTGTTTCTGTCTAGCAAAGCAACATGTGGTGGTAATCCAAACACCTGGTTGATTGTGTACCTTTATAAGACCTGCAAATCCTTAGCTCAGGGCTCTCCTCCTATGCTCCATTGTGTCGGAGTGAAGGATGAGGCCCGAGCTGCAGCCCATTTAAATAAAACAGCTGTAGAGTCTGACTCTCGGTGGTCTTCTTGCGGGGGGGGGGGTGTCCTGCGACCATGGCATAACAGTACAATGCTAGTCTTGATCACAAAAGAAGCTCAAGGAGTGCCCAGGCCCTGAGTTCAAGCCCCAGGACTGGCAAAAATAAGTGGGTTTTGAATGTTAGACAAGTCACCATCTTCTTTGGGACTGGGGTGTGTGTAGCATCAGTACACTGGAGCCTGCACCCTAAATAACCTCAGTTTTGACCAAGGCCATTCAGGTTACCTGAGCAAATCTCTCCCTCTTGGCCCAGATTCTTGAAGGCCTAGGGATGGGGGACTGGGGAGGGTGGGGGCGTGTCCTAATAGCACCAGGTGGTTTGTTGCTGAAGTGTGTAGGGCACTGTCCTTAATGAGGAGCCCTGGGGGGGTTAGAAGCTCTGAGTGCAGTAGCCATCTTCCTCCTCCTTCTATTAGTGTTCAGATTCTTGGATCTGGAGATCCTTCCAGATTAGTATGATATCCACTATCATACATGGAATGTGTCACAACACTGAATCATTCATGGTTTTTCTTGCTCTCTATATGTGTATACCCTATACATCTCTCTGTAAAGATTAAAATGATCTCTATGTACATAGTATTCCCTATGTAAGTATTATTCTCTCTATACAGACGAAAACTATTCTGTGCATACAGTACTTTGTGCATGCATATACATGCCATCTACAGGGAGTGATACCACTTTTACATTCTGTTTTATATCCATCCAAGCATTGTGGGATACATTTCCTTGTGTTGCCAACAAAGACTAAATGCAGGGTTTGTAAGTAGTGCTCATCATGGTTTAATGAGTGAGCACAAAATTAAATTTTACCTCGAAAGAAATAAATTAAAAATTTTGTATGCTTGTTTTATTTTATTTATTTATTTTTGTGCCAGTCTTGGGGCTTGAACTCAGGGCCTGAGTGCTATCCCTGAGCTTTTTTGTTCAAGGCTAGCTCTCTACTTCAGCTCCACTTATATAGCTATTTTTTTTGTGGTTAATTGACTAAAGAGTCTTGTGGACTTTCCTGCCCAGGCTGGTTTCAAACCAGGACCCTCAGATCTCAGCCTCTTGAGTAGCTGGGATTACAGGTGCTAGCCATTGGCACTTGGCTTGTTTTTTTGGTTGGGTGGGGGGAGTGAATTTGGTCATAGGTCTTAAACTCTGGGCCTGAGTGCTGTCCCTGAGCTTTTTCACCCAAAGTTAGTGCTCTACCGCTATCAGCCATAGCACCACTTCTGGGTTTCTGGTGGCTAACTGGAGATAAGAGTGTCATGAACTATCCTGCCCAGACTGGCTTCGAACTGCAATCCTCAGATCTTAGCACCAGGCTGTATATTTGCTCATGGGGTTTAGCTATGCCACGTAGGCTGTCCTTGAAGTCTCTGTTACGGCAGTTAGTGGCAATATTACCACTGCATCATCCTTAAAATTCATTGAAATTTTGCTTTTTAATTTTGATGAATCATCTTGGATATTTTAGGAAAAAATGTTTGGAAAACATAAAATTATTTTAAGTATTTTTCTCTTAATTTATTCAATTTGCATTTTTGAAAAAAATAATCCAAATTTTATACACTTGGAATGCATTTCAAATATACTTTTAGATCCTATAGGTCATTATCAAAGAAACTTTTTATTTCACTTGTGAAATAAAATATTGTGGCCAGGCATTGGTGGATCATGCCTGTAACCCTATCCACTCAGGAGGTTGAAATGTGGGTGCTCTTGGTTCAAATTCAGCCCAGGCAGAAAGGGCTATGAGATTTATCTCCAGCAAAAAGCAGGGCTGGAAGGAGAGCTCAAGTGGAAGACTGCCAGCTAAGCAAGTATGAGGCCCTAAGTTCAAGCCCCAG